>NW_027669645.1:0-122000 GCF_964212035.1 Myotis nattereri | reverse complement strand
ATGACTCTGTTAAAATCCTGACGGTTCCAGTACATTTTTGTAAGAAAACTCTCTGGTTGTGGTAAAACTCTTAAAATACGTAATTAGAGTTTCCAGAAATGATTAAAAACTTGGAAGAACCCCTTGAAATTAAAGTAAATAGATTCTTCCTACATTTCCTGCCGTTTGTAATCACAGACATTACCAGTGGAAAGCCGTGAAATGACCAGCAAACTGATAACATTTACAACTCCGGGCGCTTTAGCGAGCGTTTTCACTTGAATTTGCTTTCAAATATTAGGAATTCTTTTATACAGCTCAAAATTTGTGTAGAAAGCCTGTAAGTGAGGACTGTACTGCTTATGTTTACAATTGAGGCCGTATTACTCTGGCGACTTTTCTATGACTCTGTTAAAATCCTGACGGTTCCAGTACATTTTTGTAAGAAAACTCTCTAGTTGTGGTAAAACTCTTAAAATACGCAATTAGAGTTTCCAGAAATGATTAAAAAGTTGGAAGAACCCCTTGAAATTAAAGTAAATAGATTCTTCCTACATTTCCTGCCGTTTGTAATCACAGACATTACCAGTGGAAAGCCGTGAAATGACCAGCAAACTGATAACATTTACAATTCCGGGCACTTTAGGTAGCGTTTTCACTTGAATTTGCTTTCAAATATTAGGAATTCTTGTTTATACAGCTCAAAATTTGTGTAGAAAGCCTGTAAGTGAGGACTGTACTGCTTATGTTTACAATTGAGGCCGCATTACTCTGGCGACTTTTGTATGACTCTGTTAAAATCCTGACGGTTCCAGTACATATTTGTAAGAAAACTCTCTGGTTGTGGTAAAACTCTTAAAATACTCAATTAGAGTTTCCAGAAATGATTAAAGAGTTGGAAGAACCCCTTGAAATTAAAGTAAATTGATTCTTCCTACATTTCCTGCCGTTTGTAATCACAGACATTACCAGTGGAAAGCCGTGAAATGACCAGCAAACTGATAACATTTACAACTCCGGGCGCTTTAGCGAGCGTTTTCACTTGAATTTGCTTTCAAATATTAGGAATTCTTGTTTATACAGCTCAAAATTTGTGTAGAAAGCCTGTAAGTGAGGACTGTACTGCTTATGTTTACAATTGAGGCCGTATTACTCTGGCGACTTTTCTATGACTCTGTTAAAATCCTGACGGTTCCAGTACATTTTTGTAAGAAAACTCTCTAGTTGTGGTAAAACTCTTAAAATACGCAATTAGAGTTCCCAGAAATGATTAAAAACTTGGAAGAACCCCTTGAAATTAAAGTAAATAGATTCTTCCTACATTTCCTGCCGTTTGTAATCACAGACATTACCAGTGGAAAGCCGTGAAATGACCAGCAAACTGATAACATTTACAATTCCGGGCACTTTAGGGAGCGTTTTCACTTGAATTTGCTTTCAAATATTAGGAATTCTTGTTTATACAGCTCAAAATTTGTGTAGAAAGCCTGTAAGTGAGGACTGTACTGCTTATGTTTACAATTGAGGCCGCATTACTCTGGCGACTTTTGTATGACTCTGTTAAAATCCTGACGGTTCCAGTACATATTTGTAAGAAAACTCTCTGGTTGTGGTAAAACTCTTAAAATACTCAATTAGAGTTTCCAGAAATGATTAAAGAGTTGGAAGAACCCCTTGAAATTAAAGTAAATTGATTCTTCCTACATTTCCTGCCGTTTGTAATCACAGACATTACCAGTGGAAAGCCGTGAAATGACCAGCAAACTGATAATATTTACAACTCAGGGCACTTTAGGGAGCGTTTTCACTTGAATTTGCTTTCAAATATTAGGAATTCTTGTTTATACAGCTCAAAATTTGTGTAGAAAGCATGTAAGTGAGGACTGTACTGCTTATGTTTACAATTGAGGCCGCATTACTCTGGCGACTTTTGTATGACTCTGTTAAAACCCTGACGGTTCCAGTACATATTTGTAAGAAAACTATCTAGTTGTGGTAAAACTCTTAAAATACGCAATTAGAGTTCCCAGAAATGATTAAAAACTTGGAAGAACCCCTTGAAATTAAAGTAAATAGATTCTTCCTACATTTCCTGCCGTTTGTAATCACAGACATTACCAGTGGAAAGCCGTGAAATGACCAGCAAACTGATAACATTTACAACTCCGGGCGCTTTAGCGAGCGTTTTCACTTGAATTTGCTATCAAATATTAGGAATTCTTGTTTATACAGCTCAAAATTTGTGTAGAAAGCCTGTAAGTGAGGACTGTACTGCTTATGTTTACAATTGAGGCCCCATTACTCTGGCGACTTTTGTATGACTCTGTTAAAATCCTGACGGTTCCAGTAGATATTAGTAAGAAAACTCTCTAGTTGTGGTAAAACTCTTAAAATACGCAATTAGAGTTTCCAGAAATGATTAAAAAGTTGGAAGAACCCCTTGAAATTAAAGCAAATTGATTCTTCCTACATTTCCTGCCATTTATAATCACAGACATTACCAGTGGAAAGCTGTGAAATGACCAGCAAACTGATAACATTTACAACTCCGGGCGCTTTAGCGAGCGTTTTCACTTGAATTTGCTTTCAAATATTAGGAATTCTTGTTTATACAGCTCAAAATTTGTGTAGAAAGCCTGTAAGTGAGGACTGTACTGCTTATGTTTACAATTGAGGCCGCATTACTCTGGCGACTTTTGTATGACTCTGTTAAAATCCTGACGGTTCCAGTACATTTTTGTAAGAAAACTCTCTGGTTGTGGTAAAACTCTTAAAATACGTAATTAGAGTTTCCAGAAATGATTAAAAACTTGGAAGAACCCCTTGAAATTAAAGTAAATAGATTCTTCCTACATTTCCTGCCGTTTGTAATCACAGACATTACCAGTGGAAAGCCGTGAAATGACCAGCAAACTGATAACATTTACAACTCCGGGCACTTTAGCGAGCGTTTTCACTTGAATTTGCTTTCAAATATTAGGAATTCTTGTTTATACAGCTCAAAATTTGTGTAGAAAGCCTGTAAGTGAGGACTGTACTGCTTATGTTTACAATTGAGGCCGCATTACTCTGGCCACTTTTGTATGACTCTGTTAAAATCCTGACGGTTCCAGTACATTTTTGTAAGAAAACTCTCTGGTTGTGGTAAAACTCTTAAAATACGTAATTAGAGTTTCCAGAAATGATTAAAAACTTGGAAGAACCCCTTGAAATTAAAGTAAATAGATTCTTCCTACATTTCCTGCCGTTTGTAATCACAGACATTACCAGTGGAAAGCCGTGAAATGACCAGCAAACTGATAACATTTACAACTCCGGGCACTTTAGCGAGCGTTTTCACTTGAATTTGCTTTCAAATATTAGGAATTCCTGTTTATACAGCTCAAAATTTGTGTAGAAAGCCTGTAAGTGAGGACTGTACTTCTTATGTTTACAATTGAGGCCGCATTACTCTGGCGACTTTTGTATGACTCTGTTAAAACCCTGACGGTTCCAGTACATATTTGTAAGAAAACTCTCTAGTTGTGGTAAAACTCTTAAAATACGCAATTAGAGTTCCCAGAAATGATTAAAAACTTGGAAGAACCCCTTGAAATTAAAGTAAATAGATTCTTCCTACATTTCCTGCCGTTTGTAATCACAGACATTACCAGTGGAAAGCCGTGAAATGACCAGCAAACTGATAACATTTACAACTCCGGGCGCTTTAGCGAGCGTTTTCACTTGAATTTGCTATCAAATATTAGGAATTCTTGTTTATACAGCTCAAAATTTGTGTAGAAAGCCTGTAAGTGAGGACTGTACTGCTTATGTTTACAATTGAGGCCGCATTACTCTGGCGACTTTTGTATGACTCTGTTAAAATCCTGACGGTTCCAGTAGATATTAGTAAGAAAACTCTCTAGTTGTGGTAAAACTCTTAAAATACGCAATTAGAGTTTCCAGAAATGATTAAAAAGTTGGAAGAACCCCTTGAAATTAAAGTAAATTGATTCTTCCTACATTTCCTGCCATTTGTAATCACAGACATTACCAGTGGAAAGCCGTGAAATGACCAGCAAACTGATAACATTTACAACTCCGGGCACTTTAGCGAGCGTTTTCACTTGAATTTGCTTTCAAATATTAGGAATTCTTGTTTATACAGCTCAAAATTTGTGTAGAAAGCCTGTAAGTGAGGACTGTACTGCTTATGTTTACAATTGAGGCCGCATTACTCTGGCCACTTTTGTATGACTCTGTTAAAATCCTGACGGTTCCAGTACATTTTTGTAAGAAAACTCTCTGGTTGTGGTAAAACTCTTAAAATACGTAATTAGAGTTTCCAGAAATGATTAAAAACTTGGAAGAACCCCTTGAAATTAAAGTAAATAGATTCTTCCTACATTTCCTGCCGTTTGTAATCACAGACATTACCAGTGGAAAGCCGTGAAATGACCAGCAAACTGATAACATTTACAACTCCGGGCACTTTAGCGAGCGTTTTCACTTGAATTTGCTTTCAAATATTAGGAATTCCTGTTTATACAGCTCAAAATTTGTGTAGAAAGCCTGTAAGTGAGGACTGTACTTCTTATGTTTACAATTGAGGCCGCATTACTCTGGCGACTTTTGTATGACTCTGTTAAAACCCTGACGGTTCCAGTACATATTTGTAAGAAAACTCTCTAGTTGTGGTAAAACTCTTAAAATACGCAATTAGAGTTCCCAGAAATGATTAAAAACTTGGAAGAACCCCTTGAAATTAAAGTAAATAGATTCTTCCTACATTTCCTGCCGTTTGTAATCACAGACATTACCAGTGGAAAGCCGTGAAATGACCAGCAAACTGATAACATTTACAACTCCGGGCGCTTTAGCGAGCGTTTTCACTTGAATTTGCTATCAAATATTAGGAATTCTTGTTTATACAGCTCAAAATTTGTGTAGAAAGCCTGTAAGTGAGGACTGTACTGCTTATGTTTACAATTGAGGCCGCATTACTCTGGCGACTTTTGTATGACTCTGTTAAAATCCTGACGGTTCCAGTAGATATTAGTAAGAAAACTCTCTAGTTGTGGTAAAACTCTTAAAATACGCAATTAGAGTTTCCAGAAATGATTAAAAAGTTGGAAGAACCCCTTGAAATTAAAGTAAATTGATTCTTCCTACATTTCCTGCCATTTGTAATCACAGACATTACCAGTGGAAAGCTGTGAAATGACCAGCAAACTGATAACATTTACAACTCCGTGCACTTTAGCGAGCGTTTTCACTTGAATTTGCTTTCAAATATTAGGAATTCTTGTTTATACAGCTCAAAATTTGTGTAGAAAGCCTGTAAGTGAGGACTGTACTGCTTATGTTTACAATTGAGGCCGCATTACTCTGGCGACTTTTGTATGACTCTGTTAAAATCCTGACGGTTCCAGTACATTTTTGTAAGAAAACTCTCTGGTTGTGGTAAAACTCTTAAAATACGTAATTAGAGTTTCCAGAAATGATTAAAAACTTGGAAGAACCCCTTGAAATTAAAGTAAATAGATTCTTCCTACATTTCCTGCCGTTTGTAATCACAGACATTACCAGTGGAAAGCCGTGAAATGACCAGCAAACTGATAACATTTACAACTCCGGGCACTTTAGCGAGCGTTTTCACTTGAATTTGCTTTCAAATATTAGGAATTCTTGTTAATACAGCTCAAAATTTGTGTAGAAAGCCTGTAAGTGAGGACTGTACTGCTTATGTTTACAATTGAGGCCGCATTACTCTGGCGGCTTTTGTATGACTCTGTTAAAATCCTGACAGTTCCAGTACATATTTGTAAGAAAACTCTCTAGTTGTGGTAAAACTCTTTAAATACGCAATTAGAGTTTCCAGAAATGCTTAAAAACTTGGAAGAACCCCTTGAAATTAAAGTAAATAGATTCTTCCTACATTTCCTGCCGTTTGTAATCACAGACATTACCAGTGGAAAGCCGTGAAATGACCAGCAAACTGATAATATTTACAACTCCGGGCACTTTAGCGAGCGTTTTCACTTGAATTTGCTTTCAAATATTAGGAATTCCTGTTTATACAGGTCAAAATTTGTGTAGAAAGCCTGTAAGTGAGGACTGTACTGCTTATGTTTACAATTGAGGCCGCATTACTCTGGCGGCTTTTGTATGACTCTGTTAAAATCCTGACGGTTCCAGTATATTTTTGTAAGAAAACTCTCTAGTTGTGGTAAAACTCTTAAAATACGTAATTAGAGTTTCCAGAAATGATTAAAAACTTGGAAGAACCCCTTGAAATTAAAGTAAATTGATTCTTCCTACATTTCCTGCCGTTTGTAATCACAGACATTACCAGTGGAAAGCCGTGAAATGACCAGCAAACTGATAACATTTACAATTCCGGGCACTTTAGGGAGCGTTTTCACTTGAATTTGCTTTCAAATATTAGGAATTCTTGTTTATACAGCTCAAAATTTGTGTAGAAAGCCTGTAAGTGAGGACTGTACTGCTTATGTTTACAATTGAGGCCGCATTACTCTGGCGACTTTTGTATGAATCTGTTAAAATCCTGACGGTTCCAGTACATATTTGTAAGAAAACTCTCTGGTTGTGGTAAAACTCTTAAAATACTCAATTAGAGTTTCCAGAAATGATTAAAGAGTTGGAAGAACCCCTTGAAATTAAAGTAAATTGATTCTTCCTACATTTCCTGCCGTTTGTAATCACAGACATTACCAGTGGAAAGCCGTGAAATGACCAGCAAACTGATAATATTTACAACTCCGGGCACTTTAGGGAGCGTTTTCACTTGAATTTGCTTTCAAATATTAGGAATTCTTGTTTATACAGCTCAAAATTTGTGTAGAAAGCCTGTAAGTGAGGACTGTACTGCTTATGTTTACAATTGAGGCCGCATTACTCTGGCGACTTTTGTATGACTCTGTTAAAACCCTGACGGTTCCAGTACATATTTGTAAGAAAACTATCTAGTTGTGGTAAAACTCTTAAAATACGCAATTAGAGTTCCCAGAAATGATTAAAAACTTGGAAGAACCCCTTGAAATTAAAGTAAATAGATTCTTCCTACATTTCCTGCCGTTTGTAATCACAGACATTACCAGTGGAAAGCCGTGAAATGACCAGCAAACTGATAACATTTACAACTCCGGGCGCTTTAGCGAGCGTTTTCACTTGAATTTGCTATCAAATATTAGGAATTCTTGTTTATACAGCTCAAAATTTGTGTAGAAAGCCTGTAAGTGAGGACTGTACTGCTTATGTTTACAATTGAGGCCGCATTACTCTGGCGACTTTTGTATGACTCTGTTAAAATCCTGACGGTTCCAGTAGATATTAGTAAGAAAACTCTCTAGTTGTGGTAAAACTCTTAAAATACGCAATTAGAGTTTCCAGAAATGATTAAAAAGTTGGAAGAACCCCTTGAAATTAAAGTAAATTGATTCTTCCTACATTTCCTGCCATTTGTAATCACAGACATTACCAGTGGAAAGCTGTGAAATGACCAGCAAACTGATAACATTTACAACTCCGGGCGCTTTAGCGAGCGTTTTCACTTGAATTTGCTTTCAAATATTAGGAATTCTTGTTTATACAGCTCAAAATTTGTGTAGAAAGCCTGTAAGTGAGGACTGTACTGCTTATGTTTACAATTGAGGCCGCATTACTCTGGCGACTTTTGTATGACTCTGTTAAAATCCTGACGGTTCCAGTACATTTTTGTAAGAAAACTCTCTGGTTGTGGTAAAACTCTTAAAATACGTAATTAGAGTTTCCAGAAATGATTAAAAACTTGGAAGAACCCCTTGAAATTAAAGTAAATAGATTCTTCCTACATTTCCTGCCGTTTGTAATCACAGACATTACCAGTGGAAAGCCGTGAAATGACCAGCAAACTGATAACATTTACAACTCCGGGCGCTTTAGCGAGCGTTTTCACTTGAATTTGCTATCAAATATTAGGAATTCTTGTTTATACAGCTCAAAATTTGTGTAGAAAGCCTGTAAGTGAGGACTGTACTGCTTATGTTTACAATTGAGCCCGCATTACTCTGGCGACTTTTGTATGACTCTGTTAAAATCCTGACGGTTCCAGTAGATATTAGTAAGAAAACTCTCTAGTTGTGGTAAAACTCTTAAAATACGCAATTAGAGTTTCCAGAAATGATTAAAAAGTTGGAAGAACCCCTTGAAATTAAAGTAAATTGATTCTTCCTACATTTCCTGCCGTTTGTAATCACAGACATTACCAGTGGAAAGCCGTGAAATGACCAGCAAACTGATAACATTTACAACTCCGGGCACTTTAGCGAGCGTTTTCACTTGAATTTGCTTTCAAATATTAGGAATTCTTGTTAATACAGCTCAAAATTTGTGTAGAAAGCCTGTAAGTGAGGACTGTACTGCTTATGTTTACAATTGAGGCCGCATTACTCTGGCGGCTTTTGTATGACTCTGTTAAAATCCTGACAGTTCCAGTACATATTTGTAAGAAAACTCTCTAGTTGTGGTAAAACTCTTTAAATACGCAATTAGAGTTTCCAGAAATGCTTAAAAAGTTGGAAGAACCCCTTGAAATTAAAGTAAATAGATTCTTCCTACATTTCCTGCCGTTTGTAATCACAGACATTACCAGTGGAAAGCCGTGAAATGACCAGCAAACTGATAATATTTACAACTCCGGGCACTTTAGCGAGCGTTTTCACTTGAATTTGCTTTCAAATATTAGGAATTCCTGTTTATACAGGTCAAAATTTGTGTAGAAAGCCTGTAAGTGAGGACTGTACTGCTTATGTTTACAATTGAGGCCGCATTACTCTGGCGGCTTTTGTATGACTCTGTTAAAATCCTGACGGTTCCAGTATATTTTTGTAAGAAAACTCTCTAGTTGTGGTAAAACTCTTAAAATACGTAATCAGAGTTTCCAGAAATGATTAAAAACTTGGAAGAACCCCTTGAAATTAAAGTAAATTGATTCTTCCTACATTTCCTGCCGTTTGTAATCACAGACATTACCAGTGGAAAGCCGTGAAATGACCAGCAAACTGATAACATTTACAATTCCGGGCACTTTAGGGAGCGTTTTCACTTGAATTTGCTTTCAAATATTAGGAATTCTTGTTTATACAGCTCAAAATTTGTGTAGAAAGCCTGTAAGTGAGGACTGTACTGCTTATGTTTACAATTGAGGCCGCATTACTCTGGCGACTTTTGTATGAATCTGTTAAAATCCTGACGGTTCCAGTACATATTTGTAAGAAAACTCTCTGGTTGTGGTAAAACTCTTAAAATACTCAATTAGAGTTTCCAGAAATGATTAAAGAGTTGGAAGAACCCCTTGAAATTAAAGTAAATTGATTCTTCCTACATTTCCTGCCGTTTGTAATCACAGACATTACCAGTGGAAAGCCGTGAAATGACCAGCAAACTGATAATATTTACAACTCCGGGCACTTTAGGGAGCGTTTTCACTTGAATTTGCTTTCAAATATTAGGAATTCTTGTTTATACAGCTCAAAATTTGTGTAGAAAGCCTGTAAGTGAGGACTGTACTGCTTATGTTTACAATTGAGGCCGCATTACTCTGGCGACTTTTGTATGACTCTGTTAAAACCCTGACGGTTCCAGTACATATTTGTAAGAAAACTATCTAGTTGTGGTAAAACTCTTAAAATACGCAATTAGAGTTCCCAGAAATGATTAAAAACTTGGAAGAACCCCTTGAAATTAAAGTAAATAGATTCTTCCTACATTTCCTGCCGTTTGTAATCACAGACATTACCAGTGGAAAGCCGTGAAATGACCAGCAAACTGATAACATTTACAACTCCGGGCGCTTTAGCGAGCGTTTTCACTTGAATTTGCTATCAAATATTAGGAATTCTTGTTTATACAGCTCAAAATTTGTGTAGAAAGCCTGTAAGTGAGGACTGTACTGCTTATGTTTACAATTGAGGCCGCATTACTCTGGCGACTTTTGTATGACTCTGTTAAAATCCTGACGGTTCCAGTAGATATTAGTAAGAAAACTCTCTAGTTGTGGTAAAACTCTTAAAATACGCAATTAGAGTTTCCAGAAATGATTAAAAAGTTGGAAGAACCCCTTGAAATTAAAGTAAATTGATTCTTCCTACATTTCCTGCCATTTGTAATCACAGACATTACCAGTGGAAAGCTGTGAAATGACCAGCAAACTGATAACATTTACAACTCCGGGCGCTTTAGCGAGCGTTTTCACTTGAATTTGCTTTCAAATATTAGGAATTCTTGTTTATACAGCTCAAAATTTGTGTAGAAAGCCTGTAAGTGAGGACTGTACTGCTTATGTTTACAATTGAGGCCGCATTACTCTGGCGACTTTTGTATGACTCTGTTAAAATCCTGACGGTTCCAGTACATTTTTGTAAGAAAACTCTCTGGTTGTGGTAAAACTCTTAAAATACGTAATTAGAGTTTCCAGAAATGATTAAAAACTTGGAAGAACCCCTTGAAATTAAAGTAAATAGATTCTTCCTACATTTCCTGCCGTTTGTAATCACAGACATTACCAGTGGAAAGCCGTGAAATGACCAGCAAACTGATAACATTTACAACTCCGGGCACTTTAGCGAGCGTTTTCACTTGAATTTGCTTTCAAATATTAGGAATTCTTGTTTATACAGCTCAAAATTTGTGTAGAAAGCCTGTAAGTGAGGACTGTACTGCTTATGTTTACAATTGAGGCCGCATTACTCTGGCCACTTTTGTATGACTCTGTTAAAACCCTGACGGTTCCAGTACATATTTGTAAGAAAACTATCTAGTTGTGGTAAAACTCTTAAAATACGCAATTAGAGTTCCCAGAAATGATTAAAAACTTGGAAGAACCCCTTGAAATTAAAGTAAATAGATTCTTCCTACATTTCCTGCCGTTTGTAATCACAGACATTACCAGTGGAAAGCCGTGAAATGACCAGCAAACTGATAACATTTACAACTCCGGGCACTTTAGCGAGCGTTTTCACTTGAATTTGCTTTCAAATATTAGGAATTCCTGTTTATACAGCTCAAAATTTGTGTAGAAAGCCTGTAAGTGAGGACTGTACTGCTGATGTTTACAATTGAGGCCGCATTACTCTGGCGACTTTTGTATGACTCTGTTAAAATCCTGACGGTTCCAGTACATTTTTGTAAGAAAACTCTCTGGTTGTGGTAAAACTCTTAAAATACGTAATTAGAGTTTCCAGAAATGATTAAAAACTTGGAAGAACCCCTTGAAATTAAAGTAAATAGATTCTTCCTACATTTCCTGCCGTTTGTAATCACAGACATTACCAGTGGAAAGCCGTGAAATGACCAGCAAACTGATAACATTTACAACTCCGGGCGCTTTAGCGAGCGTTTTCACTTGAATTTGCTATCAAATATTAGGAATTCTTGTTTATACAGCTCAAAATTTGTGTAGAAAGCCTGTAAGTGAGGACTGTACTGCTTATGTTTACAATTGAGCCCGCATTACTCTGGCGACTTTTGTATGACTCTGTTAAAATCCTGACGGTTCCAGTAGATATTAGTAAGAAAACTCTCTAGTTGTGGTAAAACTCTTAAAATACGCAATTAGAGTTTCCAGAAATGATTAAAAAGTTGGAAGAACCCCTTGAAATTAAAGTAAATTGATTCTTCCTACATTTCCTGCCATTTGTAATCACAGACATTACCAGTGGAAAGCTGTGAAATGACCAGCAAACTGATAACATTTACAACTCCGTGCACTTTAGCGAGCGTTTTCACTTGAATTTGCTTTCAAATATTAGGAATTCTTGTTTATACAGCTCAAAATTTGTGTAGAAAGCCTGTAAGTGAGGACTGTACTGCTTATGTTTACAATTGAGGCCGCATTACTCTGGCGACTTTTGTATGACTCTGTTAAAATCCTGACGGTTCCAGTACATTTTTGTAAGAAAACTCTCTGGTTGTGGTAAAACTCTTAAAATACGTAATTAGAGTTTCCAGAAATGATTAAAAACTTGGAAGAACCCCTTGAAATTAAAGTAAATAGATTCTTCCTACATTTCCTGCCGTTTGTAATCACAGACATTACCAGTGGAAAGCCGTGAAATGACCAGCAAACTGATAACATTTACAACTCCGGGCACTTTAGCGAGCGTTTTCACTTGAATTTGCTTTCAAATATTAGGAATTCTTGTTTATACAGCTCAAAATTTGTGTAGAAAGCCTGTAAGTGAGGACTGTACTGCTTATGTTTACAATTGAGGCCGCATTACTCTGGCGGCTTTTGTATGACTCTGTTAAAATCCTGACAGTTCCAGTACATATTTGTAAGAAAACTCTCTAGTTGTGGTAAAACTCTTTAAATACGCAATTAGAGTTTCCAGAAATGCTTAAAAAGTTGGAAGAACCCCTTGAAATTAAAGTAAATAGATTCTTCCTACATTTCCTGCCGTTTGTAATCACAGACATTACCAGTGGAAAGCCGTGAAATGACCAGCAAACTGATAATATTTACAACTCCGGGCACTTTAGCGAGCGTTTTCACTTGAATTTGCTTTCAAATATTAGGAATTCCTGTTTATACAGGTCAAAATTTGTGTAGAAAGCCTGTAAGTGAGGACTGTACTGCTTATGTTTACAATTGAGGCAGCATTACTCTGGCGGCTTTTGTATGACTCTGTTAAAATCCTGACGGTTCCAGTATATTTTTGTAAGAAAACTCTCTAGTTGTGGTAAAACTCTTAAAATACGTAATTAGAGTTTCCAGAAATGATTAAAAACTTGGAAGAACCCCTTGAAATTAAAGTAAATTGATTCTTCCTACATTTCCTGCCGTTTGTAATCACAGACATTACCAGTGGAAAGCCGTGAAATGACCAGCAAACTGATAACATTTACAATTCCGGGCACTTTAGGGAGCGTTTTCACTTGAATTTGCTTTCAAATATTAGGAATTCTTGTTTATACAGCTCAAAATTTGTGTAGAAAGCCTGTAAGTGAGGACTGTACTGCTTATGTTTACAATTGAGGCCGCATTACTCTGGCGACTTTTGTATGAATCTGTTAAAATCCTGACGGTTCCAGTACATATTTGTAAGAAAACTCTCTGGTTGTGGTAAAACTCTTAAAATACTCAATTAGAGTTTCCAGAAATGATTAAAGAGTTGGAAGAACCCCTTGAAATTAAAGTAAATTGATTCTTCCTACATTTCCTGCCGTTTGTAATCACAGACATTACCAGTGGAAAGCCGTGAAATGACCAGCAAACTGATAATATTTACAACTCCGGGCACTTTAGGGAGCGTTTTCACTTGAATTTGCTTTCAAATATTAGGAATTCTTGTTTATACAGCTCAAAATTTGTGTAGAAAGCCTGTAAGTGAGGACTGTACTGCTTATGTTTACAATTGAGGCCGCATTACTCTGGCGACTTTTGTATGACTCTGTTAAAACCCTGACGGTTCCAGTACATATTTGTAAGAAAACTATCTAGTTGTGGTAAAACTCTTAAAATACGCAATTAGAGTTCCCAGAAATGATTAAAAACTTGGAAGAACCCCTTGAAATTAAAGTAAATAGATTCTTCCTACATTTCCTGCCGTTTGTAATCACAGACATTACCAGTGGAAAGCCGTGAAATGACCAGCAAACTGATAACATTTACAACTCCGGGCGCTTTAGCGAGCGTTTTCACTTGAATTTGCTATCAAATATTAGGAATTCTTGTTTATACAGCTCAAAATTTGTGTAGAAAGCCTGTAAGTGAGGACTGTACTGCTTATGTTTACAATTGAGGCCGCATTACTCTGGCGACTTTTGTATGACTCTGTTAAAATCCTGACGGTTCCAGTAGATATTAGTAAGAAAACTCTCTAGTTGTGGTAAAACTCTTAAAATACGCAATTAGAGTTTCCAGAAATGATTAAAAAGTTGGAAGAACCCCTTGAAATTAAAGTAAATTGATTCTTCCTACATTTCCTGCCATTTGTAATCACAGACATTACCAGTGGAAAGCTGTGAAATGACCAGCAAACTGATAACATTTACAACTCCGGGCGCTTTAGCGAGCGTTTTCACTTGAATTTGCTTTCAAATATTAGGAATTCTTGTTTATACAGCTCAAAATTTGTGTAGAAAGCCTGTAAGTGAGGACTGTACTGCTTATGTTTACAATTGAGGCCGCATTACTCTGGCGACTTTTGTATGACTCTGTTAAAATCCTGACGGTTCCAGTACATTTTTGTAAGAAAACTCTCTGGTTGTGGTAAAACTCTTAAAATACGTAATTAGAGTTTCCAGAAATGATTAAAAACTTGGAAGAACCCCTTGAAATTAAAGTAAATAGATTCTTCCTACATTTCCTGCCGTTTGTAATCACAGACATTACCAGTGGAAAGCCGTGAAATGACCAGCAAACTGATAACATTTACAACTCCGGGCACTTTAGCGAGCGTTTTCACTTGAATTTGCTTTCAAATATTAGGAATTCTTGTTTATACAGCTCAAAATTTGTGTAGAAAGCCTGTAAGTGAGGACTGTACTGCTTATGTTTACAATTGAGGCCGCATTACTCTGGCCACTTTTGTATGACTCTGTTAAAACCCTGACGGTTCCAGTACATATTTGTAAGAAAACTATCTAGTTGTGGTAAAACTCTTAAAATACGCAATTAGAGTTCCCAGAAATGATTAAAAACTTGGAAGAACCCCTTGAAATTAAAGTAAATAGATTCTTCCTACATTTCCTGCCGTTTGTAATCACAGACATTACCAGTGGAAAGCCGTGAAATGACCAGCAAACTGATAACATTTACAACTCCGGGCACTTTAGCGAGCGTTTTCACTTGAATTTGCTTTCAAATATTAGGAATTCCTGTTTATACAGCTCAAAATTTGTGTAGAAAGCCTGTAAGTGAGGACTGTACTGCTGATGTTTACAATTGAGGCCGCATTACTCTGGCGACTTTTGTATGACTCTGTTAAAATCCTGACGGTTCCAGTACATTTTTGTAAGAAAACTCTCTGGTTGTGGTAAAACTCTTAAAATACGTAATTAGAGTTTCCAGAAATGATTAAAAACTTGGAAGAACCCCTTGAAATTAAAGTAAATAGATTCTTCCTACATTTCCTGCCGTTTGTAATCACAGACATTACCAGTGGAAAGCCGTGAAATGACCAGCAAACTGATAACATTTACAACTCCGGGCGCTTTAGCGAGCGTTTTCACTTGAATTTGCTATCAAATATTAGGAATTCTTGTTTATACAGCTCAAAATTTGTGTAGAAAGCCTGTAAGTGAGGACTGTACTGCTTATGTTTACAATTGAGGCCGCATTACTCTGGCGACTTTTGTATGACTCTGTTAAAATCCTGACGGTTCCAGTACATTTTTGTAAGAAAACTCTCTGGTTGTGGTAAAACTCTTAAAATACGTAATTAGAGTTTCCAGAAATGATTAAAAACTTGGAAGAACCCCTTGAAATTAAAGTAAATAGATTCTTCCTACATTTCCTGCCGTTTGTAATCACAGACATTACCAGTGGAAAGCCGTGAAATGACCAGCAAACTGATAACATTTACAACTCCGGGCACTTTAGCGAGCGTTTTCACTTGAATTTGCTTTCAAATATTAGGAATTCTTGTTTATACAGCTCAAAATTTGTGTAGAAAGCCTGTAAGTGAGGACTGTACTGCTTATGTTTACAATTGAGGCCGCATTACTCTGGCCACTTTTGTATGACTCTTTTAAAACCCTGACGGTTCCAGTACATATTTGTAAGAAAACTATCTAGTTGTGGTAAAACTCTTAAAATACGCAATTAGAGTTCCCAGAAATGATTAAAAACTTGGACGAACCCCTTGAAATTAAAGTAAATAGATTCTTCCTACATTTCCTGGTGTTTGTAATCACAGACATTAGCAGTGGAAAGCCGTGAAATGACCAGCAAACTGATAACATTTACAACTCCGGGCACTTTAGCGAGCGTTTTCACTTGAATTTGCTTTCAAATATTAGGAATTCCTGTTTATACAGCTCAAAATTTGTGTAGAAAGCCTGTAAGTGAGGACTGTACTGCTGATGTTTACAATTGAGGCCGCATTACTCTGGCGACTTTTGTATGACTCTGTTAAAATCCTGACGGTTCCAGTACATTTTTGTAAGAAAACTCTCTGGTTGTGGTAAAACTCTTAAAATACGTAATTAGAGTTTCCAGAAATGATTAAAAACTTGGAAGAACCCCTTGAAATTAAAGTAAATAGATTCTTCCTACATTTCCTGCCGTTTGTAATCACAGACATTACCAGTGGAAAGCCGTGAAATGACCAGCAAACTGATAACATTTACAATTCCGGGCACTTTAGGGAGCGTTTTCACTTGAATTTGCTTTCAAATATTAGGAATTCTTGTTTATACAGCTCAAAATTTGTGTAGAAAGCCTGTAAGTGAGGACTGTACTGCTTATGTTTACAATTGAGGCCGCATTACTCTGGCGACTTTTGTATGACTCTGTTAAAATCCTGACGGTTCCAGTACATATTTGTAAGAAAACTCTCTGGTTGTGGTAAAACTCTTAAAATACTCAATTAGAGTTTCCAGAAATGATTAAAGAGTTGGAAGAACCCCTTGAAATTAAAGTAAATTGATTCTTCCTACATTTCCTGCCGTTTGTAATCACAGACATTACCAGTGGAAAGCCGTGAAATGACCAGCAAACTGATAATTTTTACAACTCCGGGCACTTTAGGGAGCGTTTTCAAATGAATTTGCTTTCAAATATTAGGAATTCTTGTTTATACAGCTCAAAATTTGTGTAGAAAGCCTGTAAGTGAGGACTGTACTGCTTATGTTTACAATTGAGGCCGCATTACTCTGGCGACTTTTGTATGACTCTGTTAAAACCCTGACGGTTCCAGTACATATTTGTAAGAAAACTATCTAGTTGTGGTAAAACTCTTAAAATACGCAATTAGAGTTCCCAGAAATGATTAAAAACTTGGAAGAACCCCTTGAAATTAAAGTAAATAGATTCTTCCTACATTTCCTGCCGTTTGTAATCACAGACATTACCAGTGGAAAGCCGTGAAATGACCAGCAAACTGATAACATTTACAACTCCGGGCGCTTTAGCGAGCGTTTTCACTTGAATTTGCTATCAAATATTAGGAATTCTTGTTTATACAGCTCAAAATTTGTGTAGAAAGCCTGTAAGTGAGGACTGTACTGCTTATGTTTACAATTGAGGCCGCATTACTCTGGCGACTTTTGTATGACTCTGTTAAAATCCTGACGGTTCCAGTAGATATTAGTAAGAAAACTCTCTAGTTGTGGTAAAACTCTTAAAATACGCAATTAGAGTTTCCAGAAATGATTAAAAACTTGGAAGAACCCCTTGAAATTAAAGTAAATAGATTCTTCCTACATTTCCTGCCGTTTGTAATCACAGACATTACCAGTGGAAAGCCGTGAAATGACCAGCAAACTGATAACATTTACAATTCCGGGCACTTTAGGGAGCGTTTTCACTTGAATTTGCTTTCAAATATTAGGAATTCTTGTTTATACAGCTCAAAATTTGTGTAGAAAGCCTGTAAGTGAGGACTGTACTGCTTATGTTTACAATTGAGGCCGCATTACTCTGGCGACTTTTGTATGAATCTGTTAAAATCCTGACGGTTCCAGTACATATTTGTAAGAAAACTCTCTGGTTGTGGTAAAACTCTTAAAATACGCAATTAGAGTTCCCAGAAATGATTAAAAACTTGGAAGAACCCCTTGAAATTAAAGTAAATAGATTCTTCCTACATTTCCTGCCGTTTGTAATCACAGACATTACCAGTGGAAAGCCGTGAAATGACCAGCAAACTGATAACATTTACAACTCCGGGCGCTTTAGCGAGCGTTTTCACTTGAATTTGCTATCAAATATTAGGAATTCTTGTTTATACAGCTCAAAATTTGTGTAGAAAGCCTGTAAGTGAGGACTGTACTGCTTATGTTTACAATTGAGGCCGCATTACTCTGGCGACTTTTGTATGACTCTGTTAAAATCCTGACGGTTCCAGTAGATATTAGTAAGAAAACTCTCTAGTTGTGGTAAAACTCTTAAAATACGCAATTAGAGTTTCCAGAAATGATTAAAAAGTTGGAAGAACCCCTTGAAATTAAAGTAAATAGATTCTTCCTACATTTCCTGCCGTTTGTAATCACAGACATTACCAGTGGAAAGCCGTGAAATGACCAGCAAACTGATAACATTTACAACTCCGGGCGCTTTAGCGAGCGTTTTCACTTGAATTTGCTTTCAAATATTAGGAATTCTTGTTTATACAGCTCAAAATTTGTGTAGAAAGACTGTAAGTGAGGACTGTACTGCTTATGTTTACAATTGAGGCCGCATTACTCTGGCCACTTTTGTATGACTCTGTTAAAACCCTGACGGTTCCAGTACATATTTGTAAGAAAACTATCTAGTTGTGGTAAAACTCTTAAAATACGCAATTAGAGTTCCCAGAAATGATTAAAAACTTGGAAGAACCCCTTGAAATTAAAGTAAATAGATTCTTCCTACATTTCCTGCCGTTTGTAATCACAGAAATTACCAGTGGAAAGCCGTGAAATGACCAGCAAACTGATAACATTTACAACTCCGGGCGCTTTAGCGAGCGTTTTCACTTGAATTTGCTATCAAATATTAGGAATTCTTGTTTATACAGCTCAAAATTTGTGTAGAAAGCCTGTAAGTGAGGACTGTACTGCTTATGTTTACAATTGAGGCCGCATTACTCTGGCGACTTTTGTATGACTCTGTTAAAATCCTGACGGTTCCAGTAGATATTAGTAAGAAAACTCTCTAGTTGTGGTAAAACTCTTAAAATAAGCAATTAGAGTTTCCAGAAATGATTAAAAACTTGGAAGAACCCCTTGAAATTAAAGTAAATTGATTCTTCCTACATTTCCTGCCATTTGTAATCACAGACATTACCAGTGGAAAGCTGTGAAATGACCAGCAAACTGATAACATTTACAACTCCGGGCGCTTTAGCGAGCGTTTTCACTTGAATTTGCTTTCAAATATTAGGAATTCTTGTTTATACAGCTCAAAATTTGTGTAGAAAGCCTGTAAGTGAGGACTGTACTGCTTATGTTTACAATTGAGGCCGCATTACTCTGGCGACTTTTGTATGACTCTGTTAAAATCCTGACGGTTCCAGTACATTTTTGTAAGAAAACTCTCTGGTTGTGGTAAAACTCTTAAAATACGTAATTAGAGTTTCCAGAAATGATTAAAAACTTGGAAGAACCCCTTGAAATTAAAGTAAATAGATTCTTCCTACATTTCCTGCCGTTTGTAATCACAGACATTACCAGTGGAAAGCCGTGAAATGACCAGCAAACTGATAACATTTACAACTCCGGGCACTTTAGCGAGCGTTTTCACTTGAATTTGCTTTCAAATATTAGGAATTCTTGTTTATACAGCTCAAAATTTGTGTAGAAAGCCTGTAAGTGAGGACTGTACTGCTTATGTTTACAATTGAGGCCGCATTACTCTGGCGACTTTTGTATGACTCTGTTAAAACCCTGACGGTTCCAGTACATATTTGTAAGAAAACTATCTAGTTGTGGTAAAACTCTTAAAATACGCAATTAGAGTTCCCAGAAATGATTAAAAACTTGGAAGAACCCCTTGAAATTAAAGTAAATAGATTCTTCCTACATTTCCTGCCGTTTGTAATCACAGACATTACCAGTGGAAAGCCGTGAAATGACCAGCAAACTGATAACATTTACAACTCCGGGCGCTTTAGCGAGCGTTTTCACTTGAATTTGCTATCAAATATTAGGAATTCTTGTTTATACAGCTCAAAATTTGTGTAGAAAGCCTGTAAGTGAGGACTGTACTGCTTATGTTTACAATTGAGGCCGCATTACTCTGGCGACTTTTGTATGACTCTGTTAAAACCCTGACGGTTCCAGTACATTTTTGTAAGAAAACTCTCTGGTTGTGGTAAAACTCTTAAAATACGTAATTAGAGTTTCCAGAAATGATTAAAAACTTGGAAGAACCCCTTGAAATTAAAGTAAATAGATTCTTCCTACATTTCCTGCCGTTTGTAATCACAGACATTACCAGTGGAAAGCCGTGAAATGACCAGCAAACTGATAACATTTACAACTCCGGGCGCTTTAGCGAGCGTTTTCACTTGAATTTGCTATCAAATATTAGGAATTCTTGTTTATACAGCTCAAAATTTGTGTAGAAAGCCTGTAAGTGAGGACTGTACTGCTTATGTTTACAATTGAGCCCGCATTACTCTGGCGACTTTTGTATGACTCTGTTAAAATCCTGACGGTTCCAGTAGATATTAGTAAGAAAACTCTCTAGTTGTGGTAAAACTCTTAAAATACGCAATTAGAGTTTCCAGAAATGATTAAAAAGTTGGAAGAACCCCTTGAAATTAAAGTAAATTGATTCTTCCTACATTTCCTGCCATTTGTAATCACAGACATTACCAGTGGAAAGCTGTGAAATGACCAGCAAACTGATAACATTTACAACTCCGTGCACTTTAGCGAGCGTTTTCACTTGAATTTGCTTTCAAATATTAGGAATTCTTGTTTATACAGCTCAAAATTTGTGTAGAAAGCCTGTAAGTGAGGACTGTACTGCTTATGTTTACAATTGAGGCCGCATTACTCTGGCGACTTTTGTATGACTCTGTTAAAATCCTGACGGTTCCAGTACATTTTTGTAAGAAAACTCTCTGGTTGTGGTAAAACTCTTAAAATACGTAATTAGAGTTTCCAGAAATGATTAAAAACTTGGAAGAACCCCTTGAAATTAAAGTAAATAGATTCTTCCTACATTTCCTGCCGTTTGTAATCACAGACATTACCAGTGGAAAGCCGTGAAATGACCAGCAAACTGATAACATTTACAACTCCGGGCACTTTAGCGAGCGTTTTCACTTGAATTTGCTTTCAAATATTAGGAATTCTTGTTTATACAGCTCAAAATTTGTGTAGAAAGCCTGTAAGTGAGGACTGTACTGCTTATGTTTACAATTGAGGCCGCATTACTCTGGCGGCTTTTGTATGACTCTGTTAAAATCCTGACAGTTCCAGTACATATTTGTAAGAAAACTCTCTAGTTGTGGTAAAACTCTTTAAATACGCAATTAGAGTTTCCAGAAATGCTTAAAAAGTTGGAAGAACCCCTTGAAATTAAAGTAAATAGATTCTTCCTACATTTCCTGCCGTTTGTAATCACAGACATTACCAGTGGAAAGCCGTGAAATGACCAGCAAACTGATAATATTTACAACTCCGGGCACTTTAGCGAGCGTTTTCACTTGAATTTGCTTTCAAATATTAGGAATTCCTGTTTATACAGGTCAAAATTTGTGTAGAAAGCCTGTAAGTGAGGACTGTACTGCTTATGTTTACAATTGAGGCAGCATTACTCTGGCGGCTTTTGTATGACTCTGTTAAAATCCTGACGGTTCCAGTATATTTTTGTAAGAAAACTCTCTAGTTGTGGTAAAACTCTTAAAATACGTAATTAGAGTTTCCAGAAATGATTAAAAACTTGGAAGAACCCCTTGAAATTAAAGTAAATTGATTCTTCCTACATTTCCTGCCGTTTGTAATCACAGACATTACCAGTGGAAAGCCGTGAAATGACCAGCAAACTGATAACATTTACAATTCCGGGCACTTTAGGGAGCTTTTTCACTTGAATTTGCTTTCAAATATTAGGAATTCTTGTTTATACAGCTCAAAATTTGTGTAGAAAGCCTGTAAGTGAGGACTGTACTGCTTATGTTTACAATTGAGGCCGCATTACTCTGGCGACTTTTGTATGAATCTGTTAAAATCCTGACGGTTCCAGTACATATTTGTAAGAAAACTCTCTGGTTGTGGTAAAACTCTTAAAATACTCAATTAGAGTTTCCAGAAATGATTAAAGAGTTGGAAGAACCCCTTGAAATTAAAGTAAATTGATTCTTCCTACATTTCCTGCCGTTTGTAATCACAGACATTACCAGTGGAAAGCCGTGAAATGACCAGCAAACTGATAATATTTACAACTCCGGGCACTTTAGGGAGCGTTTTCACTTGAATTTGCTTTCAAATATTAGGAATTCTTGTTTATACAGCTCAAAATTTGTGTAGAAAGCCTGTAAGTGAGGACTGTACTGCTTATGTTTACAATTGAGGCCGCATTACTCTGGCGACTTTTGTATGACTCTGTTAAAACCCTGACGGTTCCAGTACATATTTGTAAGAAAACTATCTAGTTGTGGTAAAACTCTTAAAATACGCAATTAGAGTTCCCAGAAATGATTAAAAACTTGGAAGAACCCCTTGAAATTAAAGTAAATAGATTCTTCCTACATTTCCTGCCGTTTGTAATCACAGACATTACCAGTGGAAAGCCGTGAAATGACCAGCAAACTGATAACATTTACAACTCCGGGCGCTTTAGCGAGCGTTTTCACTTGAATTTGCTATCAAATATTAGGAATTCTTGTTTATACAGCTCAAAATTTGTGTAGAAAGCCTGTAAGTGAGGACTGTACTGCTTATGTTTACAATTGAGGCCGCATTACTCTGGCGACTTTTGTATGACTCTGTTAAAATCCTGACGGTTCCAGTAGATATTAGTAAGAAAACTCTCTAGTTGTGGTAAAACTCTTAAAATACGCAATTAGAGTTTCCAGAAATGATTAAAAAGTTGGAAGAACCCCTTGAAATTAAAGTAAATTGATTCTTCCTACATTTCCTGCCATTTGTAATCACAGACATTACCAGTGGAAAGCTGTGAAATGACCAGCAAACTGATAACATTTACAACTCCGGGCGCTTTAGCGAGCGTTTTCACTTGAATTTGCTTTCAAATATTAGGAATTCTTGTTTATACAGCTCAAAATTTGTGTAGAAAGCCTGTAAGTGAGGACTGTACTGCTTATGTTTACAATTGAGGCCGCATTACTCTGGCGACTTTTGTATGACTCTGTTAAAATCCTGACGGTTCCAGTACATTTTTGTAAGAAAACTCTCTGGTTGTGGTAAAACTCTTAAAATACGTAATTAGAGTTTCCAGAAATGATTAAAAACTTGGAAGAACCCCTTGAAATTAAAGTAAATAGATTCTTCCTACATTTCCTGCCGTTTGTAATCACAGACATTACCAGTGGAAAGCCGTGAAATGACCAGCAAACTGATAACATTTACAACTCCGGGCACTTTAGCGAGCGTTTTCACTTGAATTTGCTTTCAAATATTAGGAATTCTTGTTTATACAGCTCAAAATTTGTGTAGAAAGCCTGTAAGTGAGGACTGTACTGCTTATGTTTACAATTGAGGCCGCATTACTCTGGCCACTTTTGTATGACTCTGTTAAAACCCTGACGGTTCCAGTACATATTTGTAAGAAAACTATCTAGTTGTGGTAAAACTCTTAAAATACGCAATTAGAGTTCCCAGAAATGATTAAAAACTTGGAAGAACCCCTTGAAATTAAAGTAAATAGATTCTTCCTACATTTCCTGCCGTTTGTAATCACAGACATTACCAGTGGAAAGCCGTGAAATGACCAGCAAACTGATAACATTTACAACTCCGGGCACTTTAGCGAGCGTTTTCACTTGAATTTGCTTTCAAATATTAGGAATTCCTGTTTATACAGCTCAAAATTTGTGTAGAAAGCCTGTAAGTGAGGACTGTACTGCTGATGTTTACAATTGAGGCCGCATTACTCTGGCGACTTTTGTATGACTCTGTTAAAATCCTGACGGTTCCAGTACATTTTTGTAAGAAAACTCTCTGGTTGTGGTAAAACTCTTAAAATACGTAATTAGAGTTTCCAGAAATGATTAAAAACTTGGAAGAACCCCTTGAAATTAAAGTAAATAGATTCTTCCTACATTTCCTGCCGTTTGTAATCACAGACATTACCAGTGGAAAGCCGTGAAATGACCAGCAAACTGATAACATTTACAACTCCGGGCGCTTTAGCGAGCGTTTTCACTTGAATTTGCTATCAAATATTAGGAATTCTTGTTTATACAGCTCAAAATTTGTGTAGAAAGCCTGTAAGTGAGGACTGTACTGCTTATGTTTACAATTGAGGCCGCATTACTCTGGCGACTTTTGTATGACTCTGTTAAAATCCTGACGGTTCCAGTACATTTTTGTAAGAAAACTCTCTGGTTGTGGTAAAACTCTTAAAATACGTAATTAGAGTTTCCAGAAATGATTAAAAACTTGGAAGAACCCCTTGAAATTAAAGTAAATAGATTCTTCCTACATTTCCTGCCGTTTGTAATCACAGACATTACCAGTGGAAAGCCGTGAAATGACCAGCAAACTGATAACATTTACAACTCCGGGCACTTTAGCGAGCGTTTTCACTTGAATTTGCTTTCAAATATTAGGAATTCTTGTTTATACAGCTCAAAATTTGTGTAGAAAGCCTGTAAGTGAGGACTGTACTGCTTATGTTTACAATTGAGGCCGCATTACTCTGGCCACTTTTGTATGACTCTTTTAAAACCCTGACGGTTCCAGTACATATTTGTAAGAAAACTATCTAGTTGTGGTAAAACTCTTAAAATACGCAATTAGAGTTCCCAGAAATGATTAAAAACTTGGACGAACCCCTTGAAATTAAAGTAAATAGATTCTTCCTACATTTCCTGGTGTTTGTAATCACAGACATTAGCAGTGGAAAGCCGTGAAATGACCAGCAAACTGATAACATTTACAACTCCGGGCACTTTAGCGAGCGTTTTCACTTGAATTTGCTTTCAAATATTAGGAATTCCTGTTTATACAGCTCAAAATTTGTGTAGAAAGCCTGTAAGTGAGGACTGTACTGCTGATGTTTACAATTGAGGCCGCATTACTCTGGCGACTTTTGTATGACTCTGTTAAAATCCTGACGGTTCCAGTACATTTTTGTAAGAAAACTCTCTGGTTGTGGTAAAACTCTTAAAATACGTAATTAGAGTTTCCAGAAATGATTAAAAACTTGGAAGAACCCCTTGAAATTAAAGTAAATAGATTCTTCCTACATTTCCTGCCGTTTGTAATCACAGACATTACCAGTGGAAAGCCGTGAAATGACCAGCAAACTGATAACATTTACAATTCCGGGCACTTTAGGGAGCGTTTTCACTTGAATTTGCTTTCAAATATTAGGAATTCTTGTTTATACAGCTCAAAATTTGTGTAGAAAGCCTGTAAGTGAGGACTGTACTGCTTATGTTTACAATTGAGGCCGCATTACTCTGGCGACTTTTGTATGACTCTGTTAAAATCCTGACGGTTCCAGTACATATTTGTAAGAAAACTCTCTGGTTGTGGTAAAACTCTTAAAATACTCAATTAGAGTTTCCAGAAATGATTAAAGAGTTGGAAGAACCCCTTGAAATTAAAGTAAATTGATTCTTCCTACATTTCCTGCCGTTTGTAATCACAGACATTACCAGTGGAAAGCCGTGAAATGACCAGCAAACTGATAATTTTTACAACTCCGGGCACTTTAGGGAGCGTTTTCAAATGAATTTGCTTTCAAATATTAGGAATTCTTGTTTATACAGCTCAAAATTTGTGTAGAAAGCCTGTAAGTGAGGACTGTACTGCTTATGTTTACAATTGAGGCCGCATTACTCTGGCGACTTTTGTATGACTCTGTTAAAACCCTGACGGTTCCAGTACATATTTGTAAGAAAACTATCTAGTTGTGGTAAAACTCTTAAAATACGCAATTAGAGTTCCCAGAAATGATTAAAAACTTGGAAGAACCCCTTGAAATTAAAGTAAATAGATTCTTCCTACATTTCCTGCCGTTTGTAATCACAGACATTACCAGTGGAAAGCCGTGAAATGACCAGCAAACTGATAACATTTACAACTCCGGGCGCTTTAGCGAGCGTTTTCACTTGAATTTGCTATCAAATATTAGGAATTCTTGTTTATACAGCTCAAAATTTGTGTAGAAAGCCTGTAAGTGAGGACTGTACTGCTTATGTTTACAATTGAGGCCGCATTACTCTGGCGACTTTTGTATGACTCTGTTAAAATCCTGACGGTTCCAGTAGATATTAGTAAGAAAACTCTCTAGTTGTGGTAAAACTCTTAAAATACGCAATTAGAGTTTCCAGAAATGATTAAAAACTTGGAAGAACCCCTTGAAATTAAAGTAAATAGATTCTTCCTACATTTCCTGCCGTTTGTAATCACAGACATTACCAGTGGAAAGCCGTGAAATGACCAGCAAACTGATAACATTTACAATTCCGGGCACTTTAGGGAGCGTTTTCACTTGAATTTGCTTTCAAATATTAGGAATTCTTGTTTATACAGCTCAAAATTTGTGTAGAAAGCCTGTAAGTGAGGACTGTACTGCTTATGTTTACAATTGAGGCCGCATTACTCTGGCGACTTTTGTATGAATCTGTTAAAATCCTGACGGTTCCAGTACATATTTGTAAGAAAACTCTCTGGTTGTGGTAAAACTCTTAAAATACGCAATTAGAGTTCCCAGAAATGATTAAAAACTTGGAAGAACCCCTTGAAATTAAAGTAAATAGATTCTTCCTACAT
Organism: Myotis nattereri; assembly: GCF_964212035.1. NCBI lineage: Eukaryota > Metazoa > Chordata > Mammalia > Chiroptera > Vespertilionidae > Myotis > Myotis nattereri. The sequence continues at coordinate 95,420 of NW_027669645.1, read as the reverse complement.
TTCCTGCCGTTTGTAATCACAGACATTACCAGTGGAAAGCCGTGAAATGACCAGCAAACTGATAACATTTACAACTCCGGGCGCTTTAGCGAGCGTTTTCACTTGAATTTGCTATCAAATATTAGGAATTCTTGTTTATACAGCTCAAAATTTGTGTAGAAAGCCTGTAAGTGAGGACTGTACTGCTTATGTTTACAATTGAGGCCGCATTACTCTGGCGACTTTTGTATGACTCTGTTAAAATCCTGACGGTTCCAGTAGATATTAGTAAGAAAACTCTCTAGTTGTGGTAAAACTCTTAAAATACGCAATTAGAGTTTCCAGAAATGATTAAAAAGTTGGAAGAACCCCTTGAAATTAAAGTAAATAGATTCTTCCTACATTTCCTGCCGTTTGTAATCACAGACATTACCAGTGGAAAGCCGTGAAATGACCAGCAAACTGATAACATTTACAACTCCGGGCGCTTTAGCGAGCGTTTTCACTTGAATTTGCTTTCAAATATTAGGAATTCTTGTTTATACAGCTCAAAATTTGTGTAGAAAGACTGTAAGTGAGGACTGTACTGCTTATGTTTACAATTGAGGCCGCATTACTCTGGCCACTTTTGTATGACTCTGTTAAAACCCTGACGGTTCCAGTACATATTTGTAAGAAAACTATCTAGTTGTGGTAAAACTCTTAAAATACGCAATTAGAGTTCCCAGAAATGATTAAAAACTTGGAAGAACCCCTTGAAATTAAAGTAAATAGATTCTTCCTACATTTCCTGCCGTTTGTAATCACAGAAATTACCAGTGGAAAGCCGTGAAATGACCAGCAAACTGATAACATTTACAACTCCGGGCGCTTTAGCGAGCGTTTTCACTTGAATTTGCTATCAAATATTAGGAATTCTTGTTTATACAGCTCAAAATTTGTGTAGAAAGCCTGTAAGTGAGGACTGTACTGCTTATGTTTACAATTGAGGCCGCATTACTCTGGCGACTTTTGTATGACTCTGTTAAAATCCTGACGGTTCCAGTAGATATTAGTAAGAAAACTCTCTAGTTGTGGTAAAACTCTTAAAATAAGCAATTAGAGTTTCCAGAAATGATTAAAAACTTGGAAGAACCCCTTGAAATTAAAGTAAATTGATTCTTCCTACATTTCCTGCCATTTGTAATCACAGACATTACCAGTGGAAAGCTGTGAAATGACCAGCAAACTGATAACATTTACAACTCCGGGCGCTTTAGCGAGCGTTTTCACTTGAATTTGCTTTCAAATATTAGGAATTCTTGTTTATACAGCTCAAAATTTGTGTAGAAAGCCTGTAAGTGAGGACTGTACTGCTTATGTTTACAATTGAGGCCGCATTACTCTGGCGACTTTTGTATGACTCTGTTAAAATCCTGACGGTTCCAGTACATTTTTGTAAGAAAACTCTCTGGTTGTGGTAAAACTCTTAAAATACGTAATTAGAGTTTCCAGAAATGATTAAAAACTTGGAAGAACCCCTTGAAATTAAAGTAAATAGATTCTTCCTACATTTCCTGCCGTTTGTAATCACAGACATTACCAGTGGAAAGCCGTGAAATGACCAGCAAACTGATAACATTTACAACTCCGGGCACTTTAGCGAGCGTTTTCACTTGAATTTGCTTTCAAATATTAGGAATTCTTGTTTATACAGCTCAAAATTTGTGTAGAAAGCCTGTAAGTGAGGACTGTACTGCTTATGTTTACAATTGAGGCCGCATTACTCTGGCGACTTTTGTATGACTCTGTTAAAACCCTGACGGTTCCAGTACATATTTGTAAGAAAACTATCTAGTTGTGGTAAAACTCTTAAAATACGCAATTAGAGTTCCCAGAAATGATTAAAAACTTGGAAGAACCCCTTGAAATTAAAGTAAATAGATTCTTCCTACATTTCCTGCCGTTTGTAATCACAGACATTACCAGTGGAAAGCCGTAAATGACCAGCAAACTGATAACATTTACAATTCCGGGCACTTTAGGGAGCGTTTTCACTTGAATTTGCTTTCAAATATTAGGAATTCTTGTTTATACAGCTCAAAATTTGTGTAGAAAGCCTGTAAGTGAGGACTGTACTGCTTATGTTTACAATTGAGGCCGCATTACTCTGGCGACTTTTGTATGACTCTGTTAAAATCCTGACGGTTCCAGTACATATTTGTAAGAAAACTCTCTGGTTGTGGTAAAACTCTTAAAATACTCAATTAGAGTTTCCAGAAATGATTAAAGAGTTGGAAGAACCCCTTGAAATTAAAGTAAATTGATTCTTCCTACATTTCCTGCCGTTTGTAATCACAGACATTACCAGTGGAAAGCCGTGAAATGACCAGCAAACTGATAATATTTACAACTCCGGGCACTTTAGGGAGCGTTTTCACTTGAATTTGCTTTCAAATATTAGGAATTCTTGTTTATACAGCTCAAAATTTGTGTAGAAAGCCTGTAAGTGAGGACTGTACTGCTTATGTTTACAATTGAGGCCGCATTACTCTGGCGACTTTTGTATGACTCTGTTAAAACCCTGACGGTTCCAGTACATATTTGTAAGAAAACTATCTAGTTGTGGTAAAACTCTTAAAATACGCAATTAGAGTTCCCAGAAATGATTAAAAACTTGGAAGAACCCCTTGAAATTAAAGTAAATAGATTCTTCCTACATTTCCTGCCGTTTGTAATCACAGACATTACCAGTGGAAAGCCGTGAAATGACCAGCAAACTGATAACATTTACAACTCCGGGCGCTTTAGCGAGCGTTTTCACTTGAATTTGCTATCAAATATTAGGAATTCTTGTTTATACAGCTCAAAATTTGTGTAGAAAGCCTGTAAGTGAGGACTGTACTGCTTATGTTTACAATTGAGGCCGCATTACTCTGGCGACTTTTGTATGACTCTGTTAAAATCCTGACGGTTCCAGTAGATATTAGTAAGAAAACTCTCTAGTTGTGGTAAAACTCTTAAAATACGCAATTAGAGTTTCCAGAAATGATTAAAAACTTGGAAGAACCCCTTGAAATTAAAGTAAATTGATTCTTCCTACATTTCCTGCCATTTGTAATCACAGACATTACCAGTGGAAAGCTGTGAAATGACCAGCAAACTGATAACATTTACAACTCCGGGCGCTTTAGCGAGCGTTTTCACTTGAATTTGCTTTCAAATATTAGGAATTCTTGTTTATACAGCTCAAAATTTGTGTAGAAAGCCTGTAAGTGAGGACTGTACTGCTTATGTTTACAATTGAGGCCGCATTACTCTGGCGACTTTTGTATGACTCTGTTAAAATCCTGACGGTTCCAGTACATTTTTGTAAGAAAACTCTCTGGTTGTGGTAAAACTCTTAAAATACGTAATTAGAGTTTCCAGAAATGATTAAAAACTTGGAAGAACCCCTTGAAATTAAAGTAAATAGATTCTTCCTACATTTCCTGCCGTTTGTAATCACAGACATTACCAGTGGAAAGCCGTGAAATGACCAGCAAACTGATAACATTTACAACTCCGGGCACTTTAGCGAGCGTTTTCACTTGAATTTGCTTTCAAATATTAGGAATTCTTGTTTATACAGCTCAAAATTTGTGTAGAAAGCCTGTAAGTGAGGACTGTACTGCTTATGTTTACAATTGAGGCCGCATTACTCTGGCGACTTTTGTATGACTCTGTTAAAATCCTGACGGTTCCAGTACATATTTGTAAGAAAACTCTCTGGTTGTGGTAAAACTCTTAAAATACTCAATTAGAGTTTCCAGAAATGATTAAAGAGTTGGAAGAACCCCTTGAAATTAAAGTAAATTGATTCTTCCTACATTTCCTGCCGTTTGTAATCACAGACATTACCAGTGGAAAGCCGTGAAATGACCAGCAAACTGATAATTTTTACAACTCCGGGCACTTTAGGGAGCGTTTTCACTTGAATTTGCTTTCAAATATTAGGAATTCTTGTTTATACAGCTCAAAATTTGTGTAGAAAGCCTGTAAGTGAGGACTGTACTGCTTATGTTTACAATTGAGGCCGCATTACTCTGGCGACTTTTGTATGACTCTGTTAAAACCCTGACGGTTCCAGTACATATTTGTAAGAAAACTATCTAGTTGTGGTAAAACTCTTAAAATACGCAATTAGAGCTCCCAGAAATGATTAAAAACTTGGAAGAACCCCTTGAAATTAAAGTAAATAGATTCTTCCTACATTTCCTGCCGTTTGTAATCACAGACATTACCAGTGGAAAGCCGTGAAATGACCAGCAAACTGATAACATTTACAACTCCGGGCGCTTTAGCGAGCGTTTTCACATGAATTTGCTATCAAATATTAGGAATTCTTGTTTATACAGCTCAAAATTTGTGTAGAAAGCCTGTAAGTGAGGACTGTACTGCTTATGTTTACAATTGAGGCCGCATTACTCTGGCGACTTTTGTATGACTCTGTTAAAATCCTGACGGTTCCAGTAGATATTAGTAAGAAAACTCTCTAGTTGTGGTAAAACTCTTAAAATACGCAATTAGAGTTTCCAGAAATGATTAAAAAGTTGGAAGAACCCCTTGAAATTAAAGTAAATTGATTCTTCCTACATTTCCTGCCGTTTGTAATCACAGACATTACCAGTGGAAAGCTGTGAAATGACCAGCAAACTGATAACATTTACAACTCCGGGCGCTTTAGCGAGCGTTTTCACTTGAATTTGCTTTCAAATATTAGGAATTCTTGTTTATACAGCTCAAAATTTGTGTAGAAAGCCTGTAAGTGAGGACTGTACTGCTTATGTTTACAATTGAGGCTGCATTACTCTGGCGACTTTTGTATGACTCTGTTAAAATCCTGACGGTTCCAGTACATTTTTGTAAGAAAACTCTCTGGTTGTGGTAAAACTCTTAAAATACGTAATTAGAGTTTCCAGAAATGATTAAAACTTGGAAGAACCCCTTGAAATTAAAGTAAATAGATTCTTCCTACATTTCCTGCCGTTTGTAATCACAGACATTACCAGTGGAATGCCGTGAAATGACCAGCAAACTGATAACATTTACAACTCCGGGCACTTTAGCGAGCGTTTTCACTTGAATTTGCTTTCAAATATTAGGAATTCTTGTTTATACAGCTCAAAATTTGTGTAGAAAGCCTGTAAGTGAGGACTGTACTGCTTATGTTTACAATTGAGGCCGCATTACTCTGGCCACTTTTGTATGACTCTGTTAAAATCCTGACGGTTCCAGTACATTTTTGTAAGAAAACTCTCTGGTTGTGGTAAAACTCTTAAAATACGTAATTAGAGTTTCCAGAAATGATTAAAAACTTGGAAGAACCCCTTGAAATTAAAGTAAATAGATTCTTCCTACATTTCCTGCCGTTTGTAATCACAGACATTACCAGTGGAAAGCCGTGAAATGACCAGCAAACTGATAACATTTACAACTCCGGGCACTTTAGCGAGCGTTTTCACTTGAATTTGCTTTCAAATATTAGGAATTCTTGTTTATACAGCTCAAAATTTGTGTAGAAAGCCTGTAAGTGAGGACTGTACTGCTTATGTTTACAATTGAGGCCGCATTACTCTGGCGACTTTTGTATGACTCTGTTAAAATCCTGACGGTTCCAGTACATATTTGTAAGAAAACTCTCTGGTTGTGGTAAAACTCTTAAAATACTCAATTAGAGTTTCCAGAAATGATTAAAGAGTTGGAAGAACCCCTTGAAATTAAAGTAAATTGATTCTTCCTACATTTCCTGCCGTTTGTAATCACAGACATTACCAGTGGAAAGCCGTGAAATGACCAGCAAACTGATAATATTTACAACTCCGGGCGCTTTAGCGAGCGTTTTCACTTGAATTTGCTTTCAAATATTAGGAATTCTTGTTTATACAGCTCAAAATTTGTGTAGAAAGCCTGTAAGTGAGGACTGTACTGCTTATGTTTACAATTGAGGCCGCATTACTCTGGCGACTTTTGTATGACTCTGTTAAAAGCATGACGGTTCCAGTACATATTTGTAAGAAAACTATCTAGTTGTGGTAAAACTCTTAAAATACGCAATTAGAGTTCCCAGAAATGATTAAAAACTTGGAAGAACCCCTTGAAATTAAAGTAAATAGATTCTTCCTACATTTCTTGCCGTTTGTAATCACAGACATTACCAGTGGAAAGCCGTGAAATGACCAGCAAACTGATAACATTTACAACTCGGGGCACTTTAGCGAGCGTTTTCACTTGAATTTGCTTTCAAATATTAGGAATTCCTGTTTATACAGCTCAAAATTTGTGTAGAAAGCCTGTAAGTGAGGACTGTACTGCTTATGTTTACAATTGAGGCCGCATTACTCTGGCGACTTTTGTATGACTCTGTTAAAACCCTGACGGTTCCAGTACATATTTGTAAGAAAACTCTCTAGTTGTGGTAAAACTCTTAAAATACGCAATTAGAGTTCCCAGAAATGATTAAAAACTTGGAAGAACCCCTTGAAATTAAAGTAAATAGATTCTTCCTACATTTCCTGCCGTTTGTAATCACAGACATTACCAGTGGAAAGCCGTGAAATGACCAGCAAACTGATAACATTTACAACTTCGGGCGCTTTAGCGAGCGTTTTCACTTGAATTTGCTTTCAAATATTAGGAATTCTTGTTTATACAGCTCAAAATTTGTGTAGAAAGCCTGTAAGTGAGGACTGTACTGCTTATGTTTACAATTGAGGCCGCATTACTCTGGCGACTTTTGTATGACTCTGTTAAAATCCTGACGGTTCCAGTACATATTAGTAAGAAAACTCTCTAGTTGTGGTAAAACTCTTAAAATATGCAATTAGAGTTTCCAGAAATGATTAAAAAGTTGGAAGAACCCCTTGAAATTAAAGTAAATTGATTCTTCCTACATTTCCTGCCGTTTGTAATCACAGACATTACCAGTGGAAAGCCGTGAAATGACCAGCAAACTGATAACATTTACAACTCCGGGCGCTTTAGCGAGCGTTTTCACTTGAATTTGCTTTCAAATATTAGGAATTCTTGTTTATACAGCTCAAAATTTGTGTAGAAAGCCTGTAAGTGAGGACTGTACTGCTTATGTTTACAATTGAGGCCGCATTACTCTGGCGACTTTTGTATGACTCTGTTAAAACCCTGACGGTTCCAGTACATATTTGTAAGAAAACTATCTAGTTGTGGTAAAACTCTTAAAATACGCAATTAGAGTTCCCAGAAATGATTAAAAACTTGGAAGAACCCCTTGAAATTAAAGTAAATAGATTCTTCCTACATTTCCTGCCGTTTGTAATCACAGACATTACCAGTGGAAAGCCGTGAAATGACCAGCAAACTGATAACATTTACAACTCCGGGCGCATTAGCGAGCGTTTTCACTTGAATTTGCTATCAAATATTAGGAATTCTTGTTTATACAGCTCAAAATTTGTGTAGAAAGCCTGTAAGTGAGGACTGTACTGCTTATGTTTACAATTGAGGCCGCATTACTCTGGCGACTTTTGTATGACTCTGTTAAAATCCTGACGGTTCCAGTAGATATTAGTAAGAAAACTCTCTAGTTGTGGTAAAACTCTTAAAATAAGCAATTAGAGTTTCCAGAAATGATTAAAAACTTGGAAGAACCCCTTGAAATTAAAGTAAATTGATTCTTCCTACATTTCCTGCCATTTGTAATCACAGACATTACCAGTGGAAAGCTGTGAAATGACCAGCAAACTGATAACATTTACAACTCCGGGCGCTTTAGCGAGCGTTTTCACTTGAATTTGCTTTCAAATATTAGGAATTCTTGTTTATACAGCTCAAAATTTGTGTAGAAAGCCTGTAAGTGAGGACTGTACTGCTTATGTTTACAATTGAGGCCGCATTACTCTGGCGACTTTTGTATGACTCTGTTAAAATCCTGACGGTTCCAGTACATTTTTGTAAGAAAACTCTCTGGTTGTGGTAAAACTCTTAAAATACGTAATTAGAGTTTCCAGAAATGATTAAAAACTTGGAAGAACCCCTTGAAATTAAAGTAAATAGATTCTTCCTACATTTCCTGCCGTTTGTAATCACAGACATTACCAGTGGAAAGCCGTGAAATGACCAGCAAACTGATAACATTTACAACTCCGGGCACTTTAGCGAGCGTTTTCACTTGAATTTGCTTTCAAATATTAGGAATTCTTGTTTATACAGCTCAAAATTTGTGTAGAAAGCCTGTAAGTGAGGACTGTACTGCTTATGTTTACAATTGAGGCCGCATTACTCTGGCGACTTTTGTATGACTCTGTTAAAACCCTGACGGTTCCAGTACATATTTGTAAGAAAACTATCTAGTTGTGGTAAAACTCTTAAAATACGCAATTAGAGTTCCCAGAAATGATTAAAAACTTGGAATAACCCCTTGAAATTAAAGTAAATAGATTCTTCCTACATTTCCTGCCGTTTGTAATCACAGACATTACCAGTGGAAAGCCGTAAATGACCAGCAAACTGATAACATTTACAATTCCGGGCACTTTAGGGAGCGTTTTCACTTGAATTTGCTTTCAAATATTAGGAATTCTTGTTTATACAGCTCAAAATTTGTGTAGAAAGCCTGTAAGTGAGGACTGTACTGCTTATGTTTACAATTGAGGCCGCATTACTCTGGCGACTTTTGTATGACTCTGTTAAAATCCTGACGGTTCCAGTACATATTTGTAAGAAAACTCTCTGGTTGTGGTAAAACTCTTAAAATACTCAATTAGAGTTTCCAGAAATGATTAAAGAGTTGGAAGAACCCCTTGAAATTAAAGTAAATTGATTCTTCCTACATTTCCTGCCGTTTGTAATCACAGACATTACCAGTGGAAAGCCGTGAAATGACCAGCAAACTGATAATATTTACAACTCCGGGCACTTTAGGGAGCGTTTTCACTTGAATTTGCTTTCAAATATTAGGAATTCTTGTTTATACAGCTCAAAATTTGTGTAGAAAGCCTGTAAGTGAGGACTGTACTGCTTATGTTTACAATTGAGGCCGCATTACTCTGGCGACTTTTGTATGACTCTGTTAAAACCCTGACGGTTCCAGTACATATTTGTAAGAAAACTATCTAGTTGTGGTAAAACTCTTAAAATACGCAATTAGAGTTCCCAGAAATGATTAAAAACTTGGAAGAACCCCTTGAAATTAAAGTAAATAGATTCTTCCTACATTTCTTGCCGTTTGTAATCACAGACATTACCAGTGGAAAGCCGTGAAATGACCAGCAAACTGATAACATTTACAACTCGGGGCACTTTAGCGAGCGTTTTCACTTGAATTTGCTTTCAAATATTAGGAATTCCTGTTTATACAGCTCAAAATTTGTGTAGAAAGCCTGTAAGTGAGGACTGTACTGCTTATGTTTACAATTGAGGCCGCATTACTCTGGCGACTTTTGTATGACTCTGTTAAAACCCTGACGGTTCCAGTACATATTTGTAAGAAAACTCTCTAGTTGTGGTAAAACTCTTAAAATACGCAATTAGAGTTCCCAGAAATGATTAAAAACTTGGAAGAACCCCTTGAAATTAAAGTAAATAGATTCTTCCTACATTTCCTGCCGTTTGTAATCACAGACATTACCAGTGGAAAGCCGTGAAATGACCAGCAAACTGATAACATTTACAACTTCGGGCGCTTTAGCGAGCGTTTTCACTTGAATTTGCTTTCAAATATTAGGAATTCTTGTTTATACAGCTCAAAATTTGTGTAGAAAGCCTGTAAGTGAGGACTGTACTGCTTATGTTTACAATTGAGGCCGCATTACTCTGGCGACTTTTGTATGACTCTGTTAAAATCCTGACGGTTCCAGTACATATTAGTAAGAAAACTCTCTAGTTGTGGTAAAACTCTTAAAATATGCAATTAGAGTTTCCAGAAATGATTAAAAAGTTGGAAGAACCCCTTGAAATTAAAGTAAATTGATTCTTCCTACATTTCCTGCCGTTTGTAATCACAGACATTACCAGTGGAAAGCCGTGAAATGACCAGCAAACTGATAACATTTACAACTCCGGGCGCTTTAGCGAGCGTTTTCACTTGAATTTGCTTTCAAATATTAGGAATTCTTGTTTATACAGCTCAAAATTTGTGTAGAAAGCCTGTAAGTGAGGACTGTACTGCTTATGTTTACAATTGAGGCCGCATTACTCTGGCGACTTTTGTATGACTCTGTTAAAACCCTGACGGTTCCAGTACATATTTGTAAGAAAACTATCTAGTTGTGGTAAAACTCTTAAAATACGCAATTAGAGTTCCCAGAAATGATTAAAAACTTGGAAGAACCCCTTGAAATTAAAGTAAATAGATTCTTCCTACATTTCCTGCCGTTTGTAATCACAGACATTACCAGTGGAAAGCCGTGAAATGACCAGCAAACTGATAACATTTACAACTCCGGGCGCATTAGCGAGCGTTTTCACTTGAATTTGCTATCAAATATTAGGAATTCTTGTTTATACAGCTCAAAATTTGTGTAGAAAGCCTGTAAGTGAGGACTGTACTGCTTATGTTTACAATTGAGGCCGCATTACTCTGGCGACTTTTGTATGACTCTGTTAAAATCCTGACGGTTCCAGTAGATATTAGTAAGAAAACTCTCTAGTTGTGGTAAAACTCTTAAAATAAGCAATTAGAGTTTCCAGAAATGATTAAAAACTTGGAAGAACCCCTTGAAATTAAAGTAAATTGATTCTTCCTACATTTCCTGCCATTTGTAATCACAGACATTACCAGTGGAAAGCTGTGAAATGACCAGCAAACTGATAACATTTACAACTCCGGGCGCTTTAGCGAGCGTTTTCACTTGAATTTGCTTTCAAATATTAGGAATTCTTGTTTATACAGCTCAAAATTTGTGTAGAAAGCCTGTAAGTGAGGACTGTACTGCTTATGTTTACAATTGAGGCCGCATTACTCTGGCGACTTTTGTATGACTCTGTTAAAATCCTGACGGTTCCAGTACATTTTTGTAAGAAAACTCTCTGGTTGTGGTAAAACTCTTAAAATACGTAATTAGAGTTTCCAGAAATGATTAAAAACTTGGAAGAACCCCTTGAAATTAAAGTAAATAGATTCTTCCTACATTTCCTGCCGTTTGTAATCACAGACATTACCAGTGGAAAGCCGTGAAATGACCAGCAAACTGATAACATTTACAACTCCGGGCACTTTAGCGAGCGTTTTCACTTGAATTTGCTTTCAAATATTAGGAATTCTTGTTTATACAGCTCAAAATTTGTGTAGAAAGCCTGTAAGTGAGGACTGTACTGCTTATGTTTACAATTGAGGCCGCATTACTCTGGCGACTTTTGTATGACTCTGTTAAAACCCTGACGGTTCCAGTACATATTTGTAAGAAAACTATCTAGTTGTGGTAAAACTCTTAAAATACGCAATTAGAGTTCCCAGAAATGATTAAAAACTTGGAATAACCCCTTGAAATTAAAGTAAATAGATTCTTCCTACATTTCCTGCCGTTTGTAATCACAGACATTACCAGTGGAAAGCCGTAAATGACCAGCAAACTGATAACATTTACAATTCCGGGCACTTTAGGGAGCGTTTTCACTTGAATTTGCTTTCAAATATTAGGAATTCTTGTTTATACAGCTCAAAATTTGTGTAGAAAGCCTGTAAGTGAGGACTGTACTGCTTATGTTTACAATTGAGGCCGCATTACTCTGGCGACTTTTGTATGACTCTGTTAAAATCCTGACGGTTCCAGTACATATTTGTAAGAAAACTCTCTGGTTGTGGTAAAACTCTTAAAATACTCAATTAGAGTTTCCAGAAATGATTAAAGAGTTGGAAGAACCCCTTGAAATTAAAGTAAATTGATTCTTCCTACATTTCCTGCCGTTTGTAATCACAGACATTACCAGTGGAAAGCCGTGAAATGACCAGCAAACTGATAATATTTACAACTCCGGGCACTTTAGGGAGCGTTTTCACTTGAATTTGCTTTCAAATATTAGGAATTCTTGTTTATACAGCTCAAAATTTGTGTAGAAAGCCTGTAAGTGAGGACTGTACTGCTTATGTTTACAATTGAGGCCGCATTACTCTGGCGACTTTTGTATGACTCTGTTAAAACCCTGACGGTTCCAGTACATATTTGTAAGAAAACTATCTAGTTGTGGTAAAACTCTTAAAATACGCAATTAGAGTTCCCAGAAATGATTAAAAACTTGGAAGAACCCCTTGAAATTAAAGTAAATAGATTCTTCCTACATTTCCTGCCGTTTGTAATCACAGACATTACCAGTGGAAAGCCGTGAAATGACCAGCAAACTGATAACATTTACAACTCCGGGCGCTTTAGCGAGCGTTTTCACTTGAATTTGCTATCAAATATTAGGAATTCTTGTTTATACAGCTCAAAATTTGTGTAGAAAGCCTGTAAGTGAGGACTGTACTGCTTATGTTTACAATTGAGGCCGCATTACTCTGGCGACTTTTGTATGACTCTGTTAAAATCCTGACGGTTCCAGTAGATATTAGTAAGAAAACTCTCTAGTTGTGGTAAAACTCTTAAAATACGCAATTAGAGTTTCCAGAAATGATTAAAAACTTGGAAGAACCCCTTGAAATTAAAGTAAATTGATTCTTCCTACATTTCCTGCCATTTGTAATCACAGACATTACCAGTGGAAAGCTGTGAAATGACCAGCAAACTGATAACATTTACAACTCCGGGCGCTTTAGCGAGCGTTTTCACTTGAATTTGCTTTCAAATATTAGGAATTCTTGTTTATACAGCTCAAAATTTGTGTAGAAAGCCTGTAAGTGAGGACTGTACTGCTTATGTTTACAATTGAGGCCGCATTACTCTGGCGACTTTTGTATGACTCTGTTAAAATCCTGACGGTTCCAGTACATTTTTGTAAGAAAACTCTCTGGTTGTGGTAAAACTCTTAAAATACGTAATTAGAGTTTCCAGAAATGATTAAAAACTTGGAAGAACCCCTTGAAATTAAAGTAAATAGATTCTTCCTACATTTCCTGCCGTTTGTAATCACAGACATTACCAGTGGAAAGCCGTGAAATGACCAGCAAACTGATAACATTTACAACTCCGGGCACTTTAGCGAGCGTTTTCACTTGAATTTGCTTTCAAATATTAGGAATTCTTGTTTATACAGCTCAAAATTTGTGTAGAAAGCCTGTAAGTGAGGACTGTACTGCTTATGTTTACAATTGAGGCCGCATTACTCTGGCGACTTTTGTATGACTCTGTTAAAACCCTGACGGTTCCAGTACATATTTGTAAGAAAACTATCTAGTTGTGGTAAAACTCTTAAAATACGCAATTAGAGTTCCCAGAAATGATTAAAAACTTGGAAGAACCCCTTGAAATTAAAGTAAATAGATTCTTCCTACATTTCCTGCCGTTTGTAATCACAGACATTACCAGTGGAAAGCCGTGAAATGACCAGCAAACTGATAACATTTACAACTCCGGGCGCTTTAGCGAGCGTTTTCACTTGAATTTGCTATCAAATATTAGGAATTCTTGTTTATACAGCTCAAAATTTGTGTAGAAAGCCTGTAAGTGAGGACTGTACTGCTTATGTTTACAATTGAGGCCGCATTACTCTGGCGACTTTTGTATGACTCTGTTAAAATCCTGACGGTTCCAGTAGATATTAGTAAGAAAACTCTCTAGTTGTGGTAAAACTCTTAAAATACGCAATTAGAGTTTCCAGAAATGATTAAAAACTTGGAAGAACCCCTTGAAATTAAAGTAAATTGATTCTTCCTACATTTCCTGCCATTTGTAATCACAGACATTACCAGTGGAAAGCTGTGAAATGACCAGCAAACTGATAACATTTACAACTCCGGGCGCTTTAGCGAGCGTTTTCACTTGAATTTGCTTTCAAATATTAGGAATTCTTGTTTATACAGCTCAAAATTTGTGTAGAAAGCCTGTAAGTGAGGACTGTACTGCTTATGTTTACAATTGAGGCCGCATTACTCTGGCGACTTTTGTATGACTCTGTTAAAATCCTGACGGTTCCAGTACATTTTTGTAAGAAAACTCTCTGGTTGTGGTAAAACTCTTAAAATACGTAATTAGAGTTTCCAGAAATGATTAAAAACTTGGAAGAACCCCTTGAAATTAAAGTAAATAGATTCTTCCTACATTTCCTGCCGTTTGTAATCACAGACATTACCAGTGGAAAGCCGTGAAATGACCAGCAAACTGATAACATTTACAACTCCGGGCGCTTTAGCGAGCGTTTTCACTTGAATTTGCTATCAAATATTAGGAATTCTTGTTTATACAGCTCAAAATTTGTGTAGAAAGCCTGTAAGTGAGGACTGTACTGCTTATGTTTACAATTGAGGCCGCATTACTCTGGCGACTTTTGTATGACTCTGTTAAAACCCTGACGGTTCCAGTACATATTTGTAAGAAAACTATCTAGTTGTGGTAAAACTCTTAAAATACGCAATTAGAGTTTCCAGAAATGATTAAAAACTTGGAAGAACCCCTTGAAATTAAAGTAAATAGATTCTTCCTACATTTCCTGCCGTTTGTAATCACAGACATTACCAGTGGAAAGCCGTGAAATGACCAGCAAACTGATAACATTTACAACTCCGGGCGCTTTAGCGAGCGTTTTCACTTGAATTTGCTATCAAATATTAGGAATTCTTGTTTATACAGCTCAAAATTTGTGTAGAAAGCCTGTAAGTGAGGACTGTACTGCTTATGTTTACAATTGAGGCCGCATTACTCTGGCGACTTTTGTATGACTCTGTTAAAATCCTGACGGTTCCAGTACATTTTTGTAAGAAAACTCTCTGGTTGTGGTAAAACTCTTAAAATACGTAATTAGAGTTTCCAGAAATGATTAAAAACTTGGAAGAACCCCTTGAAATTAAAGTAAATAGATTCTTCCTACATTTCCTGCCGTTTGTAATCACAGACATTACCAGTGGAAAGCCGTGAAATGACCAGCAAACTGATAACATTTACAACTCCGGGCACTTTAGCGAGCGTTTTCACTTGAATTTGCTTTCAAATATTAGGAATTCTTGTTTATACAGCTCAAAATTTGTGTAGAAAGCCTGTAAGTGAGGACTGTACTGCTTATGTTTACAATTGAGGCCGCATTACTCTGGCGACTTTTGTATGACTCTGTTAAAATCCTGACGGTTCCAGTACATTTTTGTAAGAAAACTCTCTAGTTGTGGTAAAACTCTTAAAATACGCAATTAGAGTTTCCAGAAATGATTAAAAACTTGGAAGAACCCCTTGAAATTAAAGTAAATAGATTCTTCCTACATTTCCTGCCGTTTGTAATCACAGACATTACCAGTGGAAAGCCGTGAAATGACCAGCAAACTGATAATATTTACAACACCGGGCGCTTTAGCGAGCGTTTTCACTTGAATTTGCTTTCAAATATTAGGAATTCTTGTTTATAGAGCTCAAAATTTGTGTAGAAAGCCTGTAAGTGAGGACTGTACTGCTTATGTTTGCAATTGAGGCCGTATTACTCTGGCGACTTTTGTATGACTCTGATAAAATCCTGACGGTTCCAGTACATATTTGTAAGAAAACTCTCTAGTTGTGGTAAAACTCTTAAAATACGTAATTAGAGTTTCCAGAAATGATTAAAAACTTGGAAGAACCCCTTGAAATTAAAGTAAATAGATTCTTCCTACATTTCCTGCCGTTTGTAATCACAGACATTACCAGTGGAAAGCCGTGAAATGACCAGCAAACTGATAACATTTACAACTCCGGGCACTTTAGCGAGCGTTTTCACTTGAATTTGCTTTCAAATATTAGGAATTCCTGTTTATACAGCTCAAAATTTGTGTAGAAAGCCTGTAAGTGAGGACTGTACTGCTTATGTTTACAATTGAGGCCGCATTACTCTGGCGACTTTTGTATGACTCTGTTAAAACCCTGACGGTTCCAGTACATATTTGTAAGAAAACTATCTAGTTGTGGTAAAACTCTTAAAATACGCAATTAGAGTTCCCAGAAATGATTAAAAACTTGGAAGAACCCCTTGAAATTAAAGTAAATAGATTCTTCCTACATTTCTTGCCGTTTGTAATCACAGACATTACCAGTGGAAAGCCGTGAAATGACCAGCAAACTGATAACATTTACAACTCAGGGCACTTTAGCGAGCGTTTTCACTTGAATTTGCTTTCAAATATTAGGAATTCCTGTTTATACAGCTCAAAATTTGTGTAGAAAGCCTGTAAGTGAGGACTGTACTGCTTATGTTTACAATTGAGGCCGCATTACTCTGGCGACTTTTGTATGACTCTGTTAAAACCCTGACGGTTCCAGTACATATTTGTAAGAAAACTCTCTAGTTGTGGTAAAACTCTTAAAATACGCAATTAGAGTTTCCAGAAATGATTAAAAACTTGGAAGAACCCCTTGAAATTAAAGTAAATAGATTCTTCCTACATTTCCTGCCGTTTGTAATCACAGACATTACCAGTGGAAAGCCGTGAAATGACCAGCAAACTGATAACATTTACAACTCCGGGCGCTTTAGCGAGCGTTTTCACTTGAATTTGCTTTCAAATATTAGGAATTCTTGTTTATACAGCTCAAAATTTGTGTAGAAAGCCTGTAAGTGAGGACTGTACTGCTTATGTTTACAATTGAGGCCGCATTACTCTGGCGACTTTTGTATGACTCTGTTAAAATCCTGACGGTTCCAGTACATATTAGTAAGAAAACTCTCTAGTTGTGGTAAAACTCTTAAAATACGCAATTAGAGTTTCCAGAAAAGATTAAAAAGTTGGAAGAACCCCTTGAAATTAAAGTAAATTGATTCTTCCTACATTTCCTGCCGTTTGTAATCACAGACATTACCAGTGTAAAGCCGTGAAATGACCAGCAAACTGATAACATTTACAACTCCGGGCGCTTTAGCGAGCGTTTTCACTTGAATTTGCTTTCAAATATTAGGAATTCTTGTTTATACAGCTCAAAATTTGTGTAGAAAGCCTGTAAGTGAGGACTGTACTGCTTATGTTTACAATTGAGGCCGCATTACTCTGGCGACTTTTGTATGACTCTGTTAAAACCCTGACGGTTCCAGTACATATTTGTAAGAAAACTATCTAGTTGTGGTAAAACTCTTAAAATACGCAATTAGAGTTCCCAGAAATGATTAAAAACTTGGAAGAACCCCTTGAAATTAAAGTAAATAGATTCTTCCTACATTTCCTGCCGTTTGTAATCACAGACATTACCAGTGGAAAGCCGTGAAATGACCAGCAAACTGATAACATTTACAACTCCGGGCGCTTTAGCGAGCGTTTTCACTTGAATTTGCTATCAAATATTAGGAATTCTTGTTTATACAGCTCAAAATTTGTGTAGAAAGCCTGTAAGTGAGGACTGTACTTCTTATGTTTACAATTGAGGCCGCATTACTCTGGCGACTTTTGTATGACTCTGTTAAAATCCTGACGGTTCCAGTAGATATTAGTAAGAAAACTCTCTAGTTGTGGTAAAACTCTTAAAATACGCAATTAGAGTTTCCAGAAATGATTAAAAAGTTGGAAGAACCCCTTGAAATTAAAGTAAATTGATTCTTCCTACATTTCCTGCCATTTGTAATCACAGACATTACCAGTGGAAAGCTGTGAAATGACCAGCAAACTGATAACATTTACAACTCCGGGCGCTTTAGCGAGCGTTTTCACTTGAATTTGCTTTCAAATATTAGGAATTCTTGTTTATACAGCTCAAAATTTGTGTAGAAAGCCTGTAAGTGAGGACTGTACTGCTTATGTTTACAATTGAGGCCGCATTACTCTGGCGACTTTTGTATGACTCTGTTAAAATCCTGACGGTTCCAGTACATTTTTGTAAGAAAACTCTCTGGTTGTGGTAAAACTCTTAAAATACGTAATTAGAGTTTCCAGAAATGATTAAAAACTTGGAAGAACCCCTTGAAATTAAAGTAAATAGATTCTTCCTACATTTCCTGCCGTTTGTAATCACAGACATTACCAGTGGAAAGCCGTGAAATGACCAGCAAACTGATAACATTTACAACTCCGGGCACTTTAGCGAGCGTTTTCACTTGAATTTGCTTTCAAATATTAGGAATTCTTGTTTATACAGCTCAAAATTTGTGTAGAAAGCCTGTAAGTGAGGACTGTACTGCTTATGTTTACAATTGAGGCCGCATTACTCTGGCGACTTTTGTATGACTCTGTTAAAATCCTGACGGTTCCAGTACATTTTTGTAAGAAAACTCTCTAGTTGTGGTAAAACTCTTAAAATACGCAATTAGAGTTTCCAGAAATGATTAAAAACTTGGAAGAACCCCTTGAAATTAAAGTAAATTGATTCTTCCTACATTTCCTGCCGTTTGTAATCACAGACATTACCAGTGGAAAGCCGTGAAATGACCAGCAAACTGATAATATTTACAACTCCGGGCGCTTTAGCGAGCGTTTTCACTTGAATTTGCTTTCAAATATTAGGAATTCTTGTTTATAGAGCTCAAAATTTGTGTAGAAAGCCTGTAAGTGAGGACTGTACTGCTTATGTTTACAATTGAGGCCGTATTACTCTGGCGACTTTTGTATGACTCTGATAAAATCCTGACGGTTCCAGTACATATTTGTAAGAAAACTCTCTAGTTGTGGTAAAACTCTTAAAATACGTAATTAGAGTTTCCAGAAATGATTAAAAACTTGGAAGAACCCCTTGAAATTAAAGTAAATAGATTCTTCCTACATTTCCTGCCGTTTGTAATCACAGACATTACCAGTGGAAAGCCGTGAAATGACCAGCAAACTGATAACATTTACAACTCCGGGCGCTTTAGCGAGCGTTTTCACTTGAATTTGCTATCAAATATTAGGAATTCTTGTTTATACAGCTCAAAATTTGTGTAGAAAGCCTGTAAGTGAGGACTGTACTGCTTATGTTTACAATTGAGGCCGCATTACTCTGGCGACTTTTGTATGACTCTGTTAAAATCCTGACGGTTCCAGTAGATATTAGTAAGAAAACTCTCTAGTTGTGGTAAAACTCTTAAAATACGCAATTAGAGTTTCCAGAAATGATTAAAAACTTGGAAGAACCCCTTGAAATTAAAGTAAATTGATTCTTCCTACATTTCCTGCCATTTGTAATCACAGACATTACCAGTGGAAAGCTGTGAAATGACCAGCAAACTGATAACATTTACAACTCCGGGCGCTTTAGCGAGCGTTTTCACTTGAATTTGCTTTCAAATATTAGGAATTCTTGTTTATACAGCTCAAAATTTGTGTAGAAAGCCTGTAAGTGAGGACTGTACTGCTTATGTTTACAATTGAGGCCGCATTACTCTGGCGATTTTGTATGACTCTGTTAAAATCCTGACGGTTCCAGTACATTTTTGTAAGAAAACTCTCTGGTTGTGGTAAAACTCTTAAAATACGTAATTAGAGTTTCCAGAAATGATTAAAAACTTGGAAGAACCCCTTGAAATTAAAGTAAATAGATTCTTCCTACATTTCCTGCCGTTTGTAATCACAGACATTACCAGTGGAAAGCCGTGAAATGACCAGCAAACTGATAACATTTACAACTCCGGGCGCTTTAGCGAGCGTTTTCACTTGAATTTGCTTTCAAATATTAGGAATTCTTGTTTATACAGCTCAAAATTTGTGTAGAAAGCCTGTAAGTGAGGACTGTACTGCTTATGTTTACAATTGAGGCCGCATTACTCTGGCGACTTTTGTATGACTCTGTTAAAACCCTGACGGTTCCAGTACATATTTGTAAGAAAACTATCTAGTTGTGGTAAAACTCTTAAAATACGCAATTAGAGTTCCCAGAAATGATTAAAAACTTGGAAGAACCCCTTGAAATTAAAGTAAATAGATTCTTCCTACATTTCCTGCCGTTTGTAATCACAGACATTACCAGTGGAAAGCCGTGAAATGACCAGCAAACTGATAACATTTACAACTCAGGGCGCTTTAGCGAGCGTTTTCACTTGAATTTGCTTTCAAATATTAGGAATTCTTGTTTATACAGCTCAAAATTTGTGTAGAAAGCCTGTAAGTGAGGACTGTACTGCTTATGTTTACAATTGAGGCCGCATTACTCTGGCGACTTTTGTATGACTCTGTTAAAATCCTGACGGTTCCAGTACATTTTTGTAAGAAAACTCTCTGGTTGTGGTAAAACTCTTAAAATACGTAATTAGAGTTTCCAGAAATGATTAAAAACTTGGAAGAACCCCTTGAAATTAAAGTAAATAGATTCTTCCTACATTTCCTGCCGTTTGTAATCACAGACATTACCAGTGGAAAGCCGTGAAATGACCAGCAAACTGATAACATTTACAACTCCGGGCACTTTAGCGAGCGTTTTCACTTGAATTTGCTTTCAAATATTAGGAATTCTTGTTTATACAGCTCAAAATTTGTGTAGAAAGCCTGTAAGAGAGGACTGTACTGCTTATGTTTACAATTGAGGCCGCATTACTCTGGCGACTTTTGTATGACTCTGTTAAAATCCTGACGGTTCCAGTACATTTTTGTAAGAAAACTCTCTAGTTGTGGTAAAACTCTTAAAATACGCAATTAGAGTTTCCAGAAATGATTAAAAACTTGGAAGAACCCCTTGAAATTAAAGTAAATTGATTCTTCCTACATTTCCTGCCGTTTGTAATCACAGACATTACCAGTGGAAAGCCGTGAAATGACCAGCAAACTGATAATATTTACAACTCCGGGCGCTTTAGCGAGCGTTTTCACTTGAATTTGCTTTCAAATATTAGGAATTCTTGTTTATAGAGCTCAAAATTTGTGTAGAAAGCCTGTAAGTGAGGACTGTACTGCTTATGTTTACAATTGAGGCCGTATTACTCTGGCGACTTTTGTATGACTCTGATAAAATCCTGACGGTTCCAGTACATATTTGTAAGAAAACTATCTAGTTGTGGTAAAACTCTTAAAATACGCAATTAGAGTTCCCAGAAATGATTAAAAACTTGGAAGAACCCCTTGAAATTAAAGTAAATAGATTCTTCCTACATTTCTTGCCGTTTGTAATCACAGACATTACCAGTGGAAAGCCGTGAAATGACCAGCAAACTGATAACATTTACAACTCGGGGCACTTTAGCGAGCGTTCTCACTTGAATTTGCTTTCAAATATTAGGAATTCCTGTTTATACAGCTCAAAATTTGTGTAGAAAGCCTGTAAGTGAGGACTGTACTGCTTATGTTTACAATTGAGGCCGCATTACTCTGGCGACTTTTGTATGACTCTGTTAAAACCCTGACGGTTCCAGTACATATTTGTAAGAAAACTCTCTAGTTGTGGTAAAACTCTTAAAATACGCAATTAGAGTTTCCAGAAATGATTAAAAACTTGGAAGAACCCCTTGAAATTAAAGTAAATAGATTCTTCCTACATTTCCTGCCGTTTGTAATCACAGACATTACCAGTGGAAAGCCGTGAAATGACCAGCAAACTGATAACATTTACAACTCCGGGCGCTTTAGCGAGCGTTTTCACTTGAATTTGCTTTCAAATATTAGGAATTCTTGTTTATACAGCTCAAAATTTGTGTAGAAAGCCTGTAAGTGAGGACTGTACTGCTTATGTTTACAATTGAGGCCGCATTACTCTGGCGACTTTTGTATGACTCTGTTAAAATCCTGACGGTTCCAGTACATATTAGTAAGAAAACTCTCTAGTTGTGGTAAAACTCTTAAAATACGCAATTAGAGTTTCCAGAAAAGATTAAAAAGTTGGAAGAACCCCTTGAAATTAAAGTAAATTGATTCTTCCTACATTTCCTGCCGTTTGTAATCACAGACATTACCAGTGGAAAGCCGTGAAATGACCAGCAAACTGATAACATTTACAACTCCGGGCGCTTTAGCGAGCGTTTTCACTTGAATTTGCTTTCAAATATTAGGAATTCTTGTTTATACAGCTCAAAATTTGTGTAGAAAGCCTGTAAGTGAGGACTGTACTGCTTATGTTTACAATTGAGGCCGCATTACTCTGGCGACTTTTGTATGACTCTGTTAAAACCCTGACGGTTCCAGTACATATTTGTAAGAAAACTATCTAGTTGTGGTAAAACTCTTAAAATACGCAATTAGAGTTCCCAGAAATGATTAAAAACTTGGAAGAACCCCTTGAAATTAAAGTAAATAGATTCTTCCTACATTTCCTGCCGTTTGTAATCACAGACATTACCAGTGGAAAGCCGTGAAATGACCAGCAAACTGATAACATTTACAACTCCGGGCGCTTTAGCGAGCGTTTTCACTTGAATTTGCTATCAAATATTAGGAATTCTTGTTTATACAGCTCAAAATTTGTGTAGAAAGCCTGTAAGTGAGGACTGTACTGCTTATGTTTACAATTGAGGCCGCATTACTCTGGCGACTTTTGTATGACTCTGTTAAAATCCTGATGGTTCCAGTACATTTTTGTAAGAAAACTCTCTGGTTGTGGTAAAACTCTTAAAATACGTAATTAGAGTTTCCAGAAATGATTAAAAACTTGGAAGAACCCCTTGAAATTAAAGTAAATAGATTCTTCCTACATTTCCTGCCGTTTGTAATCACAGACATTACCAGTGGAAAGCCGTGAAATGACCAGCAAACTGATAACATTTACAACTCCGGGCACTTTAGCGAGCGTTTTCACTTGAATTTGCTTTCAAATATTAGGAATTCTTGTTTATACAGCTCAAAATTTGTGTAGAAAGCCTGTAAGTGAGGACTGTACTGCTTATGTTTACAATTGAGGCCGCATTACTCTGGCGACTTTTGTATGACTCTGTTAAAATCCTGACGGTTCCAGTACATTTTTGTAAGAAAACTCTCTAGTTGTGGTAAAACTCTTAAAATACGCAATTAGAGTTTCCAGAAATGATTAAAAACTTGGAAGAACCCCATGAAATTAAAGTAAATTGATTCTTCCTACATTTCCTGCCGTTTGTAATCACAGACATTACCAGTGGAAAGCCGTGAAATGACCAGCAAACTGATAATATTTACAACTCCGGGCGCTTTAGCGAGCGTTTTCACTTGAATTTGCTTTCAAATATTAGGAATTCTTGTTTATACAGCTCAAAATTTGTGTAGAAAGCCTGTAAGTGAGGACTGTACTGCTTATGTTTACAATTGAGGCCGTATTACTCTGGCGACTTTTGTATGACTCTGATAAAATCCTGACGGTTCCAGTACATATTTGTAAGAAAACTCTCTAGTTGTGGTAAAACTCTTAAAATACGTAATTAGAGTTTCCAGAAATGATTAAAAACTTGGAAGAACCCCTTGAAATTAAAGTAAATAGATTCTTCCTACATTTCCTGCCGTTTGTAATCACAGACATTACCAGTGGAAAGCCGTGAAATGACCAGCAAACTGATAATATTTACAACTCCGGGCTCTTTAGCGAGCGTTTTCACTTGAATTTGCTTTCAAATATTAGGAATTCTTGTTTATACAGCTCAAAATTTGTGTAGAAAGCCTGTAAGTGAGGACTGTACTGCTTATGTTTACAATTGAGGCCGTATTACTCTGGCGACTTTTCTATGACTCTGTTAAAATCCTGACGGTTCCAGTACATTTTTGTAAGAAAACTCTCTAGTTGTGGTAAAACTCTTAAAATACGTAATTAGAGTTTCCAGAAATGATTAAAAACTTGGAAGAACCCCTTGAAATTAAAGTAAATAGATTCTTCCTACATTTCCTGCCGTTTGTAATCACAGACATTACCAGTGGAAAGCTGTGAAATGACCAGCAAACTGATAACATTTACAACTCCGGGCGCTTTAGCGAGCGTTTTCACTTGAATTTGCTTTCAAATATTAGGAATTCTTGTTTATACAGCTCAAAATTTGTGTAGAAAGCCTGTAAGTGAGGACTGTACTGCTTATGTTTACAATTGAGGCCGTATTACTCTGGCGACTTTTCTATGACTCTGTTAAAATCCTGACGGTTTCAGTACATATTTGTAAGAAAACTATCTAGTTGTGGTAAAACTCTTAAAATACGCAATTAGAGTTCCCAGAAATGATTAAAGAGTTGGAAGAACCCCTTGAAATTAAAGTAAATAGATTCTTCCTACATTTCCTGCCGTTTGTAATCACAGACATTACCAGTGGAAAGCCGTGAAATGACCAGCAAACTGATAACATTTACAACTCCGGGCGCTTTAGGGACCGTTTTCACATGAATTTGCTTTCAAATATTAGGAATTCTTGTTTATACAGCTCAAAATTTGTGTAGAAAGCCTGTAAGTGAGGACTGTACCTGCTTATGTTTACAATTGAGGCCGTATTACTCTGGCGACTTTTGTATGACTCTGTTAAAATCCTGACGGTTCCAGTACATTTCTGTAAGAAAACTCTCTAGTTGTGGTAAAACTCTTAAAATACGCAATTAGAGTTTCCAGAAATGATTAAAATCTTGGAAGAACCCCTTGAAATTAAAGTAAATAGATTCTTCCTACATTTCCTGCCGTTTGTAATCACAGACATTACCAGTGGAAAGCCGTGAAATGACCAGCAAACTGATAACATTTACAACTCCGGGCACTTTAGCGAGCGTTTTCACTTGAATTTGCTTTCAAATATTAGGAATTCCTGTTTATACAGCTCAAAATTTGTGTAGAAAGCCTGTAAGTGATGACTGTACTGCTTATGTTTACAATTGAGGCCGCATTACTCTGGCGACTTTTTTATGACTCTGTTAAAATCCTGACGGTTCCAGTACATATTTGTAAGAAAACTCTCTAGTTGTGGTAAAACTCTTAAAATACGCAATTAGAGTTCCCAGAAATGATTAAAAACTTGGAAGAACCCCTTGAAATTAAAGTAAATAGATTCTTCCTACATTTCCTGCCGTTTGTAATCACAGACATTACCAGTGGAAAGCCGTGAAATGACCAGCAAACTGATAACATTTACAATTCCGGGCACTTTAGGGAGCGTTTTCACTTGAATTTGCTTTCAAATATTAGGAATTCTTGTTTATACAGCTCAAAATTTGTGTAGAAAGCCTGTAAGTGAGGACTGTACTGCTTATGTTTACAATTGAGGCCGCATTACTCTGGCGACTTTTGTATGACTCTGTTAAAATCCTGACGGTTCCAGTACATATTTGTAAGAAAACTCTCTGGTTGTGGTAAAACTCTTAAAATACTCAATTAGAGTTTCCAGAAATGATTAAAGAGTTTGAAGAACCCCTTGAAATTAAAGTAAATTGATTCTTCCTACATTTCCTGCCGTTTGTAATCACAGACATTACCAGTGGAAAGCCGTGAAATGACCAGCAAACTGATAATATTTACAACTCCGGGCACTTTAGGGAGCGTTTTCACTTGAATTTGCTTTCAAATATTAGGAATTCTTGTTTATACAGCTCAAAATTTGTGTAGAAAGCCTGTAAGTGAGGACTGTACTGCTTATGTTTACAATTGAGGCCGCATTACTCTGGCGACTTTTGTATGACTCTGTTAAAACCCTGACGGTTCCAGTACATATTTGTAAGAAAACTATCTAGTTGTGGTAAAACTCTTAAAATACGCAATTAGAGTTCCCAGAAATGATTAAAAACTTGGAAGAACCCCTTGAAATTAAAGTAAATAGATTCTTCCTACATTTCCTGCCGTTTGTAATCACAGACATTACCAGTGGAAAGCCGTGAAATGACCAGCAAACTGATAACATTTACAACTCCGGGCACTTTAGCGAGCGTTTTCACTTGAATTTGCATTCAAATATTAGGAATTCCTGTTTATACAGCTCAAAATTTGTGTAGAAAGCCTGTAAGTGAGGACTGTACTGCTTATGTTTACAATTGAGGCCGCATTACTCTGGCGACTTTTGTATGACTCTGTTAAAAGCATGACGGTTCCAGTACATTTTTGTAAGAAAACTCTCTGGTTGTGGTAAAACTCTTAAAATACGTAATTAGAGTTTCCAGAAATGATTAAAAACTTGGAAGAACCCCTTGAAATTAAAGTAAATAGATTCTTCCTACATTTCCTGCCGTTTGTAATCACAGACATTACCAGTGGAAAGCCGTGAAATGACCAGCAAACTGATAACATTTACAATTCCGGGCACTTTAGGGAGCGTTTTCACTTGAATTTGCTTTCAAATATTAGGAATTCTTGTTTATACAGCTCAAAATTTGTGTAGAAAGCCTGTAAGTGAGGACTGTACTGCTTATGTTTACAATTGAGGCCGCATTACTCTGGCGACTTTTGTATGACTCTGTTAAAATCCTGACGGTTCCAGTACATATTTGTAAGAAAACTCTCTGGTTGTGGTAAAACTCTTAAAATACTCAATTAGAGTTTCCAGAAATGATTAAAGAGTTTGAAGAACCCCTTGAAATTAAAGTAAATTGATTCTTCCTACATTTCCTGCCGTTTGTAATCACAGACATTACCAGTGGAAAGCCGTGAAATGACCAGCAAACTGATAATATTTACAACTCAGGGCACTTTAGGGAGCGTTTTCACTTGAATTTGCTTTCAAATATTAGGAATTCTTGTTTATACAGCTCAAAATTTGTGTAGAAAGCCTGTAAGTGAGGACTGTACTGCTTATGTTTACAATTGAGGCCGCATTACTCTGGCGACTTTTGTATGACTCTGTTAAAACCCTGACGGTTCCAGTACATATTTGTAAGAAAACTATCTAGTTGTGGTAAAACTCTTAAAATACGCAATTAGAGTTCCCAGAAATGATTAAAAACTTGGAAGAACCCCTTGAAATTAAAGTAAATAGATTCTTCCTACATTTCCTGCCGTTTGTAATCACAGACATTACCAGTGGAAAGCCGTGAAATGACCAGCAAACTGATAACATTTACAACTCCGGCCGCTTTAGCGAGCGTTTTCACTTGAATTTGCTATCAAATATTAGGAATTCTTGTTTATACAGCTCAAAATTTGTGTAGAAAGCCTGTAAGTGAGGACTGTACTGCTTATGTTTACAATTGAGGCCGCATCACTCTGGCGACTTTTGTATGACTCTGTTAAAATCCTGACGGTTCCAGTAGATATTAGTAAGAAAACTCTCTAGTTGTGGTAAAACTCTTAAAATACGCAATTAGAGTTTCCAGAAATGATTAAAAAGTTGGAAGAACCCCTTGAAATTAAAGCAAATTGATTCTTCCTACATTTCCTGCCATTTGTAATCACAGACATTACCAGTGGAAAGCTGTGAAATGACCAGCAAACTGATAACATTTACAACTCCGGGCGCTTTAGCGAGCGTTTTCACTTGAATTTGCTTTCAAATATTAGGACTTCTTGTTTATACAGCTCAAAATTTGTGTAGAAAGCCTGTAAGTGAGGACTGTACTGCTTATGTTTACAATTGAGGCTGCATTACTCTGGCGACTTTTGTATGACTCTGTTAAAATCCTGACGGTTCCAGTACATTTTTGTAAGAAAACTCTCTGGTTGTGGTAAAACTCTTAAAATACGTAATTAGAGTTTCCAGAAATGATTAAAAACTTGGAAGAACCCCTTGAAATTAAAGTAAATAGATTCTTCCTACATTTCCTGCCGTTTGTAATCACAGACATTACCAGTGGAAAGCCGTGAAATGACCAGCAAACTGATAACATTTACAACTCCGGGCACTTTAGCGAGCGTTTTCACTTGAATTTGCTTTCAAATATTAGGAATTCTTGTTTATACAGCTCAAAATTTGTGTAGAAAGCCTGTAAGTGAGGACTGTACTGCTTATGTTTACAATTGAGGCCGCATTACTCTGGCGACTTTTGTATGACTCTGTTAAAATCCTGACGGTTCCAGTACATTTCTGTAAGAAAACTCTCTAGTTGTGGTAAAACTCTTAAAATACGCAATTAGAGTTTCCAGAAATGATTAAAATCTTGGAAGAACCCCTTGAAATTAAAGTAAATAGATTCTTCCTACATTTCCTGCCGTTTGTAATCACAGACATTACCAGTGGAAAGCCGTGAAATGACCAGCAAACTGATAACATTTACAACTCCGGGCGCTTTAGCGAGCGTTTTCACATGAATTTGCTTTCAAATATTAGGAATTCTTGTTTATACAGCTCAAAATTTGTGTAGAAAGCCTGTAAGTGAGGACTGTACTGCTTATGTTTACAATTGAGGCCGCATTACTCTGGCGACTTTTGTATGACTCTGTTAAAATCCTGATGGTTCCAGTACATATTTGTAAGAAAACTCTCTAGTTGTGGTAAAACTCTTAAAATACGTAATTAGAGTTTCCAGAAATGATTAAAAACTTGGAA
Organism: Myotis nattereri; assembly: GCF_964212035.1. NCBI lineage: Eukaryota > Metazoa > Chordata > Mammalia > Chiroptera > Vespertilionidae > Myotis > Myotis nattereri. The sequence goes on along the minus strand of NW_027669645.1, from coordinate 67,121 downwards.
GAACCCCTTGAAATTAAAGTAAATAGATTCTTCCTACATTTCCTGCCGTTTGTAATCACAGACATTACCAGTGGAAAGCTGTGAAATGACCAGCAAACTGATAACATTTACAACTCCGGGCGCTTTAGCGAGCGTTTTCACTTGAATTTGCTTTCAAATATTAGGAATTCTTGTTTATACAGCTCAAAATTTGTGTAGAAAGCCTGTAAGTGAGGACTGTACTGCTTATGTTTACAATTGAGGCCGCATTACTCTGGCGACTTTTGTATGACTCTGTTAAAATCCTGACGGTTCCAGTACATATTTGTAAGAAAACTCTCTAGTTGTGGTAAAACTCTTAAAATACGCAATTAGAGTTTCCAGAAATGATTAAAAACTTGGAAGAACCCCTTGAAATTAAAGTAAATAGATTCTTCCTACATTTCCTGCCGTTTGTAATCACAGACATTACCAGTGGAAAGCCGTGAAATGACCAGCAAACTGATAATATTTACAATTCCGGGCGCTTTAGGGACCGTTTTCACATGAATTTGCTTTCAAATATTAGGAATTCTTGTTTATACAGCTCAAAATTTGTGTAGAAAGCCTGTAAGTGAGGACTGTACTGCTTATGTTCACAATTGAGGCCGTATTACTCTGGCGACTTTTGTATGACTCTGTTAAAATCCTGACGGTTCCAGTACATTTTTGTAAGAAAACTCTCAAGTTGTGGTAAAATTCTTAAAATACGCAATTAGAGTTTCCAGAAATGATTAAAATCTTGGAAGAACCCCTTGAAATTAAAGTAAATAGATTCTTCCTACATTTCCTGCCGTTTGTAATCACAGACATTACCAGTGGAAAGCCGTGAAATGACCAGCAAACTGATAACATTTACAACTCCGGGCGCTTTATCGAGCGTTTTCACTTGAATTTGCTTTCAAATATTAGGAATTCTTGTTTATACAGCTCAAAATTTGTGTAGAAAGCCTGTAAGTGAGGACTGTACTGCTTATGTTTACAATTGAGGCCGCATTACTCTGGCGACTTTTGTATGACTCTGTTAAAATCCTGACGGTTCCAGTACATATTTGTAAGAAAACTCTCTAGTTGTGGTAAAACTCTTAAAATACGCAATTAGAGTTTCCAGAAATGATTAAAAACTTGGAAGAACCCCTTGAAATTAAAGTAAATTGATTCTTCCTACATTTCCTGCCGTTTGTAATCACAGACATTACCAGTGGAAAGCCGTGAAATGACCAGCAAACTGATAATATTTACAACTCCGGGCTCTTTAGCGAGCGTTTTCACTTGAATTTGCTTTCAAATATTAGGAATTCTTGTTTATACAGCTCAAAATTTGTGTAGAAAGCCTGTAAGTGAGGACTGTACTGCTTATGTTTACAATTGAGGCCGTATTACTCTGGCGACTTTTCTATGACTCTGTTAAAATCCTGACGGTTCCAGTACATTTTTGTAAGAAAACTCTCTAGTTGTGGTAAAACTCTTAAAATACGTAATTAGAGTTTCCAGAAATGATTAAAAACTTGGAAGAACCCCTTGAAATTAAAGTAAATAGATTCTTCCTACATTTCCTGCCGTTTGTAATCACAGACATTACCAGTGGAAAGCTGTGAAATGACCAGCAAACTGATAACATTTACAACTCCGGGCACTTTAGCGAGCGTTTTCACTTGAATTTGCTTTCAAATATTAGGAATTCTTGTTTATACAGCTCAAAATTTGTGTAGAAAGCCTGTAAGTGAGGACTGTACTGCTTATGTTTACAATTGAGGCCGCATTACTCTGGCGACTTTTGTATGACTCTGTTAAAATCCTGACGGTTCCAGTACATATTTGTAAGAAAACTCTCTAGTTGTGGTAAAACTCTTAAAATACGCAATTAGAGTTTCCAGAAATGATTAAAAACTTGGAAGAACCCCTTGAAATTAAAGTAAATTGATTCTTCCTACATTTCCTGCCGTTTGTAATCACAGACATTACCAGTGGAAAGCCGTGAAATGACCAGCAAACTGATAATATTTACAACTCCGGGCTCTTTAGCGAGCGTTTTCACTTGAATTTGCTTTCAAATATTAGGAATTCTTGTTTATACAGCTCAAAATTTGTGTAGAAAGCCTGTAAGTGAGGACTGTACTGCTTATGTTTACAATTGAGGCCGTATTACTCTGGCGACTTTTCTATGACTCTGTTAAAATCCTGACGGTTCCAGTACATTTTTGTAAGAAAACTCTCTAGTTGTGGTAAAACTCTTAAAATACGTAATTAGAGTTTCCAGAAATGATTAAAAACTTGGAAGAACCCCTTGAAATTAAAGTAAATAGATTCTTCCTACATTTCCTGCCGTTTGTAATCACAGACATTACCAGTGGAAAGCTGTGAAATGACCAGCAAACTGATAACATTTACAACTCCGGGCACTTTAGCGAGCGTTTTCACTTGAATTTGCTTTCAAATATTAGGAATTCTTGTTTATACAGCTCAAAATTTGTGTAGAAAGCCTGTAAGTGAGGACTGTACTGCTTATGTTTACAATTGAGGCCACATTACTCTGGCGACTTTTGTATGACTCTGTTAAAATCCTGACGGTTTCAGTACATATTTGTAAGAAAACTATCTAGTTGTGGTAAAACTCTTAAAATACGCAATTAGAGTTCCCAGAAATGATTAAAGCGTTGGAAGAACCCCTTGAAATTAAAGTAAATAGATTCTTCCTACATTTCCTGCCGTTTGTAATCACAGACATTACCAGTGGAAAGCCGTGAAATGACCAGCAAACTGATAACATTTACAACTCCGGGCGCTTTAGGGACCGTTTTCACATGAATTTGCTTTCAAATATTAGGAATTCTTGTTTATACAGCTCAAAATTTGTGTAGAAAGCCTGTAAGTGAGGACTGTACCTGCTTATGTTTACAATTGAGGCCGTATTACTCTGGCGACTTTTGTATGACTCTGTTAAAATCCTGACGGTTCCAGTACATTTCTGTAAGAAAACTCTCTAGTTGTGGTAAAACTCTTAAAATACGCAATTAGAGTTTCCAGAAATGATTAAAATCTTGGAAGAACCCCTTGAAATTAAAGTAAATAGATTCTTCCTACATTTCCTGCCGTTTGTAATCACAGACATTACCAGTGGAAAGCCGTGAAATGACCAGCAAACTGATAACATTTACAACTCCGGGCACTTTAGCGAGCGTTTTCACTTGAATTTGCTTTCAAATATTAGGAATTCCTGTTTATACAGCTCAAAATTTGTGTAGAAAGCCTGTAAGTGAGGACTGTACTGCTTATGTTTACAATTGAGGCCGCATTACTCTGGCGACTTTTGTATGACTCTGTTAAAATCCTGACGGTTCCAGTACATATTTGTAAGAAAACTCTCTAGTTGTGGTAAAACTCTTAAAATACGCAATTAGAGTTCCCAGAAATGATTAAAAACTTGGAAGAACCCCTTGAAATTAAAGTAAATAGATTCTTCCTACATTTCCTGCCGTTTGTAATCACAGACATTACCAGTGGAAAGCCGTGAAATGACCAGCAAACTGATAACATTTACAATTCCGGGCACTTTAGGGAGCGTTTTCACTTGAATTTGCTTTCAAATATTAGGAATTCTTGTTTATACAGCTCAAAATTTGTGTAGAAAGCCTGTAAGTGAGGACTGTACTGCTTATGTTTACAATTGAGGCCGCATTACTCTGGCGACTTTTGTATGACTCTGTTAAAATCCTGACGGTTCCAGTACATATTTGTAAGAAAACTCTCTGGTTGTGGTAAAACTCTTAAAATACTCAATTAGAGTTTCCAGAAATGATTAAAGAGTTTGAAGAACCCCTTGAAATTAAAGTAAATTGATTCTTCCTACATTTCCTGCCGTTTGAAATCACAGACATTACCAGTGGAAAGCCGTGAAATGACCAGCAAACTGATAATATTTACAACTCCGGGCACTTTAGGGAGCGTTTTCACTTGAATTTGCTTTCAAATATTAGGAATTCTTGTTTATACAGCTCAAAATTTGTGTAGAAAGCCTGTAAGTGAGGACTGTACTGCTTATGTTTACAATTGAGGCCGCATTACTCTGGCGACTTTTGTATGACTCTGTTAAAACCCTGACGGTTCCAGTACATATTTGTAAGAAAACTATCTAGTTGTGGTAAAACTCTTAAAATACGCAATTAGAGTTCCCAGAAATGATTAAAAACTTGGAAGAACCCCTTGAAATTAAAGTAAATAGATTCTTCCTACATTTCCTGCCGTTTGTAATCACAGACATTACCAGTGGAAAGCCGTGAAATGACCAGCAAACTGATAACATTTACAACTCCGGGCACTTTAGCGAGCGTTTTCACTTGAATTTGCTTTCAAATATTAGGAATTCCTGTTTATACAGCTCAAAATTTGTGTAGAAAGCCTGTAAGTGAGGACTGTACTGCTTATGTTTACAATTGAGGCCGCATTACTCTGGCGACTTTTGTATGACTCTGTTAAAATCCTGACGGTTCCAGTACATTTTTGTAAGAAAACTCTCTGGTTGTGGTAAAACTCTTAAAATACGTAATTAGAGTTTCCAGAAATGATTAAAAACTTGGAAGAACCCCTTGAAATTAAAGTAAATAGATTCTTCCTACATTTCCTGCCGTTTGTAATCACAGACATTACCAGTGGAAAGCCGTGAAATGACCAGCAAACTGATAACATTTACAATTCCGGGCACTTTAGGGAGCGTTTTCACATGAATTTGCTTTCAAATATTAGGAATTCTTGTTTATACAGCTCAAAATTTGTGTAGAAAGCCTGTAAGTGAGGACTGTACTGCTTATGTTTACAATTGAGGCCGCATTACTCTGGCGACTTTTGTATGACTCTGTTAAAATCCTGACGGTTCCAGTACATATTTGTAAGAAAACTCTCTAGTTGTGGTAAAACTCTTAAAATACGCAATTAGAGTTCCCAGAAATGATTAAAAACTTGGAAGAACCCCTTGAAATTAAAGTAAATAGATTCTTCCTACATTTCCTGCCGTTTGTAATCACAGACATTACCAGTGGAAAGCCGTGAAATGACCAGCAAACTGATAACATTTACAATTCCGGGCACTTTAGGGAGCGTTTTCACTTGAATTTGCTTTCAAATATTAGGAATTCTTGTTTATACAGCTCAAAATTTGTGTAGAAAGCCTGTAAGTGAGGACTGTACTGCTTATGTTTACAATTGAGGCCGCATTACTCTGGCGACTTTTGTATGACTCTGTTAAAATCCTGACGGTTCCAGTACATATTTGTAAGAAAACTCTCTGGTTGTGGTAAAACTCTTAAAATACTCAATTAGAGTTTCCAGAAATGATTAAAGAGTTTGAAGAACCCCTTGAAATTAAAGTAAATTGATTCTTCCTACATTTCCTGCCGTTTGTAATCACAGACATTACCAGTGGAAAGCCGTGAAATGACCAGCAAACTGATAATATTTACAACTCCGGGCACTTTAGGGAGCGTTTTCACTTGAATTTGCTTTCAAATATTAGGAATTCTTGTTTATACAGCTCAAAATTTGTGTAGAAAGCCTGTAAGTGAGGACTGTACTGCTTATGTTTACAATTGAGGCCGCATTACTCTGGCGACTTTTGTATGACTCTGTTAAAACCCTGACGGTTCCAGTACATATTTGTAAGAAAACTATCTAGTTGTGGTAAAACTCTTAAAATACGCAATTAGAGTTCCCAGAAATGATTAAAAACTTGGAAGAACCCCTTGAAATTAAAGTAAATAGATTCTTCCTACATTTCCTGCCGTTTGTAATCACAGACATTACCAGTGGAAAGCCGTGAAATGACCAGCAAACTGATAACATTTACAACTCCGGGCACTTTAGCGAGCGTTTTCACTTGAATTTGCTTTCAAATATTAGGAATTCCTGTTTATACAGCTCAAAATTTGTGTAGAAAGCCTGTAAGTGAGGACTGTACTGCTTATGTTTACAATTGAGGCCGCATTACTCTGGCGACTTTTGTATGACTCTGTTAAAATCCTGACGGTTCCAGTACATTTTTGTAAGAAAACTCTCTGGTTGTGGTAAAACTCTTAAAATACGTAATTAGAGTTTCCAGAAATGATTAAAAACTTGGAAGAACCCCTTGAAATTAAAGTAAATAGATTCTTCCTACATTTCCTGCCGTTTGTAATCACAGACATTACCAGTGGAAAGCCGTGAAATGACCAGCAAACTGATAACATTTACAATTCCGGGCACTTTAGGGAGCGTTTTCACTTGAATTTGCTTTCAAATATTAGGAATTCTTGTTTATACAGCTCAAAATTTGTGTAGAAAGCCTGTAAGTGAGGACTGTACTGCTTATGTTTACAATTGAGGCCGCATTACTCTGGCGACTTTTGTATGACTCTGTTAAAATCCTGACGGTTCCAGTACATATTTGTAAGAAAACTCTCTGGTTGTGGTAAAACTCTTAAAATACTCAATTAGAGTTTCCAGAAATGATTAAAGAGTTTGAAGAACCCCTTGAAATTAAAGTAAATTGATTCTTCCTACATTTCCTGCCGTTTGTAATCACAGACATTACCAGTGGAAAGCCGTGAAATGACCAGCAAACTGATAATATTTACAACTCAGGGCACTTTAGGGAGCGTTTTCACTTGAATTTGCTTTCAAATATTAGGAATTCTTGTTTATACAGCTCAAAATTTGTGTAGAAAGCCTGTAAGTGAGGACTGTACTGCTTATGTTTACAATTGAGGCCGCATTACTCTGGCGACTTTTGTATGACTCTGTTAAAACCCTGACGGTTCCAGTACATATTTGTAAGAAAACTATCTAGTTGTGGTAAAACTCTTAAAATACGCAATTAGAGTTCCCAGAAATGATTAAAAACTTGGAAGAACCCCTTGAAATTAAAGTAAATAGATTCTTCCTACATTTCCTGCCGTTTGTAATCACAGACATTACCAGTGGAAAGCCGTGAAATGACCAGCAAACTGATAACATTTACAACTCCGGGCGCTTTAGCGAGCGTTTTCACTTGAATTTGCTATCAAATATTAGGAATTCTTGTTTATACAGCTCAAAATTTGTGTAGAAAGCCTGTAAGTGAGGACTGTACTGCTTATGTTTACAATTGAGGCCGCATTACTCTGGCGACTTTTGTATGACTCTGTTAAAATCCTGACGGTTCCAGTAGATATTAGTAAGAAAACTCTCTAGTTGTGGTAAAACTCTTAAAATACGCAATTAGAGTTTCCAGAAATGATTAAAAAGTTGGAAGAACCCCTTGAAATTAAAGCAAATTGATTCTTCCTACATTTCCTGCCATTTGTAATCACAGACATTACCAGTGGAAAGCTGTGAAATGACCAGCAAACTGATAACATTTACAACTCCGGGCGCTTTAGCGAGCGTTTTCACTTGAATTTGCTTTCAAATATTAGGACTTCTTGTTTATACAGCTCAAAATTTGTGTAGAAAGCCTGTAAGTGAGGACTGTACTGCTTATGTTTACAATTGAGGCTGCATTACTCTGGCGACTTTTGTATGACTCTGTTAAAATCCTGACGGTTCCAGTACATTTTTGTAAGAAAACTCTCTGGTTGTGGTCAAACTCTTAAAATACGTAATTAGAGTTTCCAGAAATGATTAAAAACTTGGAAGAACCCCTTGAAATTAAAGTAAATAGATTCTTCCTACATTTCCTGCCGTTTGTAATCACAGACATTACCAGTGGAAAGCCGTGAAATGACCAGCAAACTGATAACATTTACAACTCCGGGCACTTTAGCGAGCGTTTTCACTTGAATTTGCTTTCAAATATTAGGAATTCTTGTTTATACAGCTCAAAATTTGTGTAGAAAGCCTGTAAGTGAGGACTGTACTGCTTATGTTTACAATTGAGGCCGCATTACTCTGGCGACTTTTGTATGACTCTGTTAAAATCCTGACGGTTCCAGTACATTTCTGTAAGAAAACTCTCTAGTTGTGGTAAAACTCTTAAAATACGCAATTAGAGTTTCCAGAAATGATTAAAATCTTGGAAGAACCCCTTGAAATTAAAGTAAATAGATTCTTCCTACATTTCCTGCCGTTTGTAATCACAGACATTACCAGTGGAAAGCCGTGAAATGACCAGCAAACTGATAACATTTACAACTCCGGGCGCTTTAGCGAGCGTTTTCACTTGAATTTGCTTTCAAATATTAGGAATTCTTGTTTATACAGCTCAAAATTTGTGTAGAAAGCCTGTAAGTGAGGACTGTACTGCTTATGTTTACAATTGAGGCCGCATTACTCTGGCGACTTTTGTATGACTCTGTTAACATCCTGACGGTTCCAGTACATATTTGTAAGAAAACTCTCTAGTTGTGGTAAAACTCTTAAAATACGCAATTAGAGTTCCCAGAAATGATTAAAAACTTGGAAGAACCCCTTGAAATTAAAGTAAATAGATTCTTCCTACATTTCCTGCCGTTTGTAATCACAGACATTACCAGTGGAAAGCCGTGAAATGACCAGCAAACTGATAATATTTACAACTCCGGGCGCTTTAGGGACCGTTTTCACATGAATTTGCTTTCAAATATTAGGAATTCTTGTTTATACAGCTCAAAATTTGTGTAGAAAGCCTGTAAGTGAGGACTGTACTGCTTATGTTTACAATTGAGGCCGCATTACTCTGGCGACTTTTCTATGACTCTGTTAAAATCCTGACGGTTCCAGTACATTTTTGTAAGAAAACTCTCTAGTTGTGGTAAAACTCTTAAAATACGTAATTAGAGTTTCCAGAAATGATTAAAAACTTGGAAGAACCCCTTGAAATTAAAGTAAATAGATTCTTCCTACATTTCCTGCCGTTTGTAATCACAGACATTACCAGTGGAAAGCTGTGAAATGACCAGCAAACTGATAACATTTACAACTCCGGGCGCTTTAGCGAGCGTTTTCGCTTGAATTTGCTTTCAAATATTAGGAATTCCTGTTTATACAGCTCAAAATTTGTGTAGAAAGCCTGTAAGTGAGGACTGTACTGCTTATGTTTACAATTGAGGCCGCATTACTCTGGCGACTTTTGTATGACTCTGTTAAAATCCTGACGGTTCCAGTACATATTTGTAAGAAAACTCTCTAGTTGTGGTAAAACTCTTAAAATACGTAATTAGAGTTTCCAGAAATGATTAAAAACTTGGAAGAACCCCTTGAAATTAAAGTAAATAGATTCTTCCTACATTTCCTGCCGTTTGTAATCACAGACATTACCAGTGGAAAGCCGTGAAATGACCAGCAAACTGATAACATTTACAACTCCGGGCACTTTAGCGAGCGTTTTCACTTGAATTTGCTTTCAAATATTAGGAATTCCTGTTTATACAGCTCAAAATTTGTGTAGAAAGCCTGTAAGTGAGGACTGTACTGCTTATGTTTACAATTGAGGCCGCATTACTCTGGCGACTTTTGTATGACTCTGTTAAAATCCTGACGGTTCCAGTACATATTTGTAAGAAAACTCTCTAGTTGTGGTAAAACTCTTAAAATACGCAATTAGAGTTCCCAGAAATGATTAAAAACTTGGAAGAACCCCTTGAAATTAAAGTAAAAGATTCTTCCTACATTTCCTGCCGTTTGTAATCACAGACATTACCAGTGGAAATCCGTGAAATGACCAGCAAACTGATAATATTTACAACTCCGGGCGCTTTAGGGACCGTTTTCACATGAATTTGCTTTCAAATATTAGGAATTCTTGTATATACAGCTCAAAATTTGTGTAGAAAGCCTGTAAGTGAGGACTGTACTGCTTATGTTTACAATTGAGGCCGTATTACTCTGGCGAGTTTTGTATGACTCTGTTAAAATCCTGACGGTTCCAGTACATTTTTGTAAGAAAACTCTCTAGCTGTGGTAAAACTCTTAAAATACGCAATTAGAGTTTCCAGAAATGATTAAAATCTTGGAAGAACCCCTTGAAATTAAAGTAAATAGATTCTTACTACATTTCCTGCCGTTTGTAATCACAGACATTACCAGTGGAAAGCCGTGAAATGACCAGCAAACTGATAACATTTACAACTCCGGGCGCTTTAGCGAGCGTTTTCACTTGAATTTGCTTTCAAATATTAGGAATTCTTGTTTATACAGCTCAAAATTTGTGTAGAAAGCCTGTAAGTGAGGACTGTACTGCTTATGTTTACAATTGAGGCCGTATTACTCTGGCGACTTTTCTATGACTCTGTTAAAATCCTGACGGTTCCAGTACATTTTTGTAAGAAAACTCTCTAGTTGTGGTAAAACTCTTAAAATACGCAATTAGAGTTCCCAGAAATGATTAAAAACTTGGAAGAACCCCTTGAAATTAAAGTAAATAGATTCTTCCTACATTTCCTGCCGTTTGTAATCACAGACATTACCAGTGGAAAGCCGTGAAATGACCAGCAAACTGATAACATTTACAATTCCGGGCACTTTAGGGAGCGTTTTCACTTGAATTTGCTTTCAAATATTAGGAATTCTTGTTTATACAGCTCAAAATTTGTGTAGAAAGCCTGTAAGTGAGGACTGTACTGCTTATGTTTACAATTGAGGCCGCATTACTCTGGCGACTTTTGTATGACTCTGTTAAAATCCTGACGGTTCCAGTACATATTTGTAAGAAAACTCTCTGGTTGTGGTAAAACTCTTAAAATACTCAATTAGAGTTTCCAGAAATGATTAAAGAGTTGGAAGAACCCCTTGAAATTAAAGTAAATTGATTCTTCCTACATTTCCGGCCGTTTGTAATCACAGACATTACCAGTGGAAAGCCGTGAAATGACCAGCAAACTGATAATATTTACAACTCAGAGCACTTTAGGGAGCGTTTTCACTTGAATTTGCTTTCAAATATTAGGAATTCTTGTTTATACAGCTCAAAATTTGTGTAGAAAGCATGTAAGTGAGGACTGTACTGCTTATGTTTACAATTGAGGCCGCATTACTCTGGCGACTTTTGTATGACTCTGTTAAAACCCTGACGGTTCCAGTACATATTTGTAAGAAAACTATCTAGTTGTGGTAAAACTCTTAAAATACGCAATTAGAGTTCCCAGAAATGATTAAAAACTTGGAAGAACCCCTTGAAATTAAAGTAAATAGATTCTTCCTACATTTCCTGCCGTTTGTAATCACAGACATTACCAGTGGAAAGCCGTGAAATGACCAGCAAACTGATAACATTTACAACTCCGGGCGCTTTAGCGAGCGTTTTCACTTGAATTTGCTATCAAATATTAGGAATTCTTGTTTATACAGCTCAAAATTTGTGTAGAAAGCCTGTAAGTGAGGACTGTACTGCTTATGTTTACAATTGAGGCCCCATTACTCTGGCGACTTTTGTATGACTCTGTTAAAATCCTGACGGTTCCAGTAGATATTAGTAAGAAAACTCTCTAGTTGTGGTAAAACTCTTAAAATACGTAATTAGAGTTTCCAGAAATGATTAAAAAGTTGGAAGAACCCCTTGAAATTAAAGCAAATTGATTCTTCCTACATTTCCTGCCATTTGTAATCACAGACATTACCAGTGGAAAGCTGTGAAATGACCAGCAAACTGATAACATTTACAACTCCGGGCGCTTTAGCGAGCGTTTTCACTTGAATTTGCTTTCAAATATTAGGAATTCTTGTTTATACAGCTCAAAATTTGTGTAGAAAGCCTGTAAGTGAGGACTGTACTGCTTATGTTTACAATTGAGGCCGCATTACTCTGGCGACTTTTGTATGACTCTGTTAAAATCCTGACGGTTCCAGTACATTTTTGTAAGAAAACTCTCTGGTTGTGGTAAAACTCTTAAAATACGTAATTAGAGTTTCCAGAAATGATTAAAAACTTGGAAGAACCCCTTGAAATTAAAGTAAATAGATTCTTCCTACATTTCCTGCCGTTTGTAATCACAGACATTACCAGTGGAAAGCCGTGAAATGACCAGCAAACTGATAACATTTACAACTCCGTGCACTTTAGCGAGCGTTTTCACTTGAATTTGCTTTCAAATATTAGGAATTCTTGTTTATACAGCTCAAAATTTGTGTAGAAAGCCTGTAAGTGAGGACTGTACTGCTTATGTTTACAATTGAGGCCGCATTACTCTGGCCACTTTTGTATGACTCTGTTAAAATCCTGACGGTTCCAGTACATTTTTGTAAGAAAACTCTCTGGTTGTGGTAAAACTCTTAAAATACGTAATTAGAGTTTCCAGAAATGATTAAAAACTTGGAAGAACCCCTTGAAATTAAAGTAAATAGATTCTTCCTACATTTCCTGCCGTTTGTAATCACAGACATTACCAGTGGAAAGCCGTGAAATGACCAGCAAACTGATAATATTTACAACTCCGGCCGCTTTAGCGAGCGTTTTCACTTGAATTTGCTTTCAAATATTAGGAATTCTTGTTTATACAGCTCAAAATTTGTGTAGAAAGCCTGTAAGTGAGGACTGTACTGCTTATGTTTACAATTGAGGCCGCATTACTCTGGCGACTTTTGTATGACTCTGTTAAAAGCATGACGGTTCCAGTACATATTTGTAAGAAAACTATCTAGTTGTGGTAAAACTCTTAAAATACGCAATTAGAGTTCCCAGAAATGATTAAAAACTTGGAAGAACCCCTTGAAATTAAAGTAAATAGATTCTTCCTACATTTCTTGCCGTTTGTAATCACAGACATTACCAGTGGAAAGCCGTGAAATGACCAGCAAACTGATAACATTTACAACTCGGGGCACTTTAGCGAGCGTTTTCACTTGAATTTGCTTTCAAATATTAGGAATTCCTGTTTATACAGCTCAAAATTTGTGTAGAAAGCCTGTAAGTGAGGACTGTACTTCTTATGTTTACAATTGAGGCCGCATTACTCTGGCGACTTTTGTATGACTCTGTGAAAACCCTGACGGTTCCAGTACATATTTGTAAGAAAACTCTCTAGTTGTGGTAAAACTCTTAAAATACGCAATTAGAGTTCCCAGAAATGATTAAAAACTTGGAAGAACCCCTTGAAATTAAAGTAAATAGATTCTTCCTACATTTCCTGCCGTTTGTAATCACAGACATTACCAGTGGAAAGCCGTGAAATGACCAGCAAACTGATAACATTTACAACTTCGGGCGCTTTAGCGAGCGTTTTCACTTGAATTTGCTTTCAAATATTAGGAATTCTTGTTTATACAGCTCAAAATTTGTGTAGAAAGCCTGTAAGTGAGGACTGTACTGCTTATGTTTACAATTGAGGCCGCATTACTCTGGCGACTTTTGTATGACTCTGTTAAAATCCTGACGGTTCCAGTACATTTTTGTAAGAAAACTCTCTGGTTGTGGTAAAACTCTTAAAATACGTAATTAGAGTTTCCAGAAATGATTAAAAACTTGGAAGAACCCCTTGAAATTAAAGTAAATAGATTCTTCCTACATTTCCTGCCGTTTGTAATCACAGACATTACCAGTGGAAAGCCGTGAAATGACCAGCAAACTGATAACATTTACAACTCCGGGCGCTTTAGCGAGCGTTTTCACTTGAATTTGCTATCAAATATTAGGAATTCTTGTTTATACAGCTCAAAATTTGTGTAGAAAGCCTGTAAGTGAGGACTGTACTGCTTATGTTTACAATTGAGGCCGCATTACTCTGGCGACTTTTGTATGACTCTGTTAAAATCCTGACGGTTCCAGTAGATATTAGTAAGAAAACTCTCTAGTTGTGGTAAAACTCTTAAAATACGCAATTAGAGTTTCCAGAAATGATTAAAAAGTTGGAAGAACCCCTTGAAATTAAAGTAAATTGATTCTTCCTACATTTCCTGCCATTTGTAATCACAGACATTACCAGTGGAAAGCTGTGAAATGACCAGCAAACTGATAACATTTACAACTCCGTGCACTTTAGCGAGCGTTTTCACTTGAATTTGCTTTCAAATATTAGGAATTCTTGTTTATACAGCTCAAAATTTGTGTAGAAAGCCTGTAAGTGAGGACTGTACTGCTTATGTTTACAATTGAGGCCGCATTACTCTGGCGACTTTTGTATGACTCTGTTAAAATCCTGACGGTTCCAGTACATTTTTGTAAGAAAACTCTCTGGTTGTGGTAAAACTCTTAAAATACGTAATTAGAGTTTCCAGAAATGATTAAAAACTTGGAAGAACCCCTTGAAATTAAAGTAAATAGATTCTTCCTACATTTCCTGCCGTTTGTAATCACAGACATTACCAGTGGAAAGCCGTGAAATGACCAGCAAACTGATAACATTTACAACTCCGGGCACTTTAGCGAGCGTTTTCACTTGAATTTGCTTTCAAATATTAGGAATTCTTGTTTATACAGCTCAAAATTTGTGTAGAAAGCCTGTAAGTGAGGACTGTACTGCTTATGTTTACAATTGAGGCCGCATTACTCTGGCGGCTTTTGTATGACTCTGTTAAAATCCTGACAGTTCCAGTACATATTTGTAAGAAAACTCTCTAGTTGTGGTAAAACTCTTTAAATACGTAATTAGAGTTTCCAGAAATGCTTAAAAAGTTGGAAGAACCCCTTGAAATTAAAGTAAATAGATTCTTCCTACATTTCCTGCCGTTTGTAATCACAGACATTACCAGTGGAAAGCCGTGAAATGACCAGCAAACTGATAATATTTACAACTCCGGGCACTTTAGCGAGCGTTTTCACTTGAATTTGCTTTCAAATATTAGGAATTCCTGTTTATACAGGTCAAAATTTGTGTAGAAAGCCTGTAAGTGAGGACTGTACTGCTTATGTTTACAATTGAGGCCGCATTACTCTGGCGACTTTTGTATGACTCTGTTAAAATCCTGACGGTTCCAGTATATTTTTGTAAGAAAACTCTCTAGTTGTGGTAAAACTCTTAAAATACGTAATTAGAGTTTCCAGAAATGATTAAAAACTTGGAAGAACCCCTTGAAATTAAAGTAAATAGATTCTTCCTACATTTCCTGCCGTTTGTAATCACAGACATTACCAGTGGAAAGCCGTGAAATGACCAGCAAACTGATAACATTTACAATTTCGGGCACTTTAGGGAGCGTTTTCACTTGAATTTGCTTTCAAATATTAGGAATTCTTGTTTATACAGCTCAAAATTTGTGTAGAAAGCCTGTAAGTGAGGACTGTACTGCTTATGTTTACAATTGAGGCCGCATTACTCTGGCGACTTTTGTATGAATCTGTTAAAATCCTGACGGTTCCAGTACATATTTGTAAGAAAACTCTCTGGTTGTGGTAAAACTCTTAAAATACGTAATTAGAGTTTCCAGAAATGATTAAAGAGTTGGAAGAACCCCTTGAAATTAAAGTAAATTGATTCTTCCTACATTTCCTGCCGTTTGTAATCACAGACATTACCAGTGGAAAGCCGTGAAATGACCAGCAAACTGATAATATTTACAACTCCGGGCACTTTAGGGAGCGTTTTCACTTGAATTTGCTTTCAAATATTAGGAATTCTTGATTATACAGCTCAAAATTTGTGTAGAAAGCCTGTAAGTGAGGACTGTACTGCTTATGTTTACAATTGAGGCCGCATTACTCTGGCGACTTTTGTATGACTCTGTTAAAACCCTGACGGTTCCAGTACATATTTGTAAGAAAACTATCTAGTTGTGGTAAAACTCTTAAAATACGCAATTAGAGTTCCCAGAAATGATTAAAAACTTGGAAGAACCCCTTGAAATTAAAGTAAATAGATTCTTCCTACATTTCCTGCCGTTTGTAATCACAGACATTACCAGTGGAAAGCCGTGAAATGACCAGCAAACTGATAACATTTACAACTCCGGGCGCTTTAGCGAGCGTTTTCACTTGAATTTGCTATCAAATATTAGGAATTCTTGTTTATACAGCTCAAAATTTGTGTAGAAAGCCTGTAAGTGAGGACTGTACTGCTTATGTTTACAATTGAGGCCGCATTACTCTGGCGACTTTTGTATGACTCTGTTAAAATCCTGACGGTTCCAGTAGATATTAGTAAGAAAACTCTCTAGTTGTGGTAAAACTCTTAAAATACGCAATTAGAGTTTCCAGAAATGATTAAAAAGTTGGAAGAACCCCTTGAAATTAAAGTAAATTGATTCTTCCTACATTTCCTGCCATTTGTAATCACAGACATTACCAGTGGAAAGCTGTGAAATGACCAGCAAACTGATAACATTTACAACTCCGGGCGCTTTAGCGAGCGTTTTCACTTGAATTTGCTTTCAAATATTAGGAATTCTTGTTTATACAGCTCAAAATTTGTGTAGAAAGCCTGTAAGTGAGGACTGTACTGCTTATGTTTACAATTGAGGCCGCATTACTCTGGCCACTTTTGTATGACTCTTTTAAAACCCTGACGGTTCCAGTACATATTTGTAAGAAAACTATCTAGTTGTGGTAAAACTCTTAAAATACGCAATTAGAGTTCCCAGAAATGATTAAAAACTTGGACGAACCCCTTGAAATTAAAGTAAATAGATTCTTCCTACATTTCCTGCCGTTTGTAATCACAGACATTAGCAGTGGAAAGCCGTGAAATGACCAGCAAACTGATAACATTTACAACTCCGGGCACTTTAGCGAGCGTTTTCACTTGAATTTGCTTTCAAATATTAGGAATTCCTGTTTATACAGCTCAAAATTTGTGTAGAAAGCCTGTAAGTGAGGACTGTACTGCTGATGTTTACAATTGAGGCCGCATTACTCTGGCGACTTTTGTATGACTCTGTTAAAATCCTGACGGTTCCAGTACATTTTTGTAAGAAAACTCTCTGGTTGTGGTAAAACTCTTAAAATACGTAATTAGAGTTTCCAGAAATGATTAAAAACTTGGAAGAACCCCTTGAAATTAAAGTAAATGGATTCTTCCTACATTTCCTGCCGTTTGTAATCACAGACATTACCAGTGGAAAGCCGTGAAATGACCAGCAAACTGATAACATTTACAACTCCGGGCACTTTAGCGAGCGTTTTCACTTGAATTTGCTTTCAAATATTAGGAATTCCTGTTTATACAGCTCAAAATTTGTGTAGAAAGCCTGTAAGTGAGGACTGTACTGCTGATGTTTACAATTGAGGCCGCATTACTCTGGCGACTTTTGTATGACTCTGTTAAAATCCTGACGGTTCCAGTACATTTTTGTAAGAAAACTCTCTGGTTGTGGTAAAACTCTTAAAATACGTAATTAGAGTTTCCAGAAATGATTAAAAACTTGGAAGAACCCCTTGAAATTAAAGTAAATAGATTCTTCCTACATTTCCTGCCGTTTGTAATCACAGACATTACCAGTGGAAAGCCGTGAAATGACCAGCAAACTGATAACATTTACAACTCCGGGCACTTTAGCGAGCGTTTTCACTTGAATTTGCTTTCAAATATTAGGAATTCTTGTTTATACAGCTCAAAATTTGTGTAGAAAGCCTGTAAGTGAGGACTGTACTGCTTATGTTTACAATTGAGGCCGCATTACTCTGGCCACTTTTGTATGACTCTTTTAAAACCCTGACGGTTCCAGTACATATTTGCAAGAAAACTATCTAGTTGTGGTAAAACTCTTAAAATACGCAATTAGAGTTCCCAGAAATGATTAAAAACTTGGACGAACCCCTTGAAATTAAAGTAAATAGATTCTTCCTACATTTCCTGCCGTTTGTAATCACAGACATTAGCAGTGGAAAGCCGTGAAATGACCAGCAAACTGATAACATTTACAACTCCGGGCACTTTAGCGAGCGTTTTCACTTGAATTTGCTTTCAAATATTAGGAATTCCTGTTTATACAGCTCAAAATTTGTGTAGAAAGCCTGTAAGTGAGGACTGTACTGCTGATGTTTACAATTGAGGCCGCATTACTCTGGCGACTTTTGTATGACTCTGTTAAAATCCTGACGGTTCCAGTACATTTTTGTAAGAAAACTCTCTGGTTGTGGTAAAACTCTTAAAATACGTAATTAGAGTTTCCAGAAATGATTAAAAACTTGGAAGAACCCCTTGAAATTAAAGTAAATAGATTCTTCCTACATTTCCTGCCGTTTGTAATCACAGACATTACCAGTGGAAAGCCGTGAAATGACCAGCAAACTGATAACATTTACAATTCCGGGCACTTTAGGGAGCGTTTTCACTTGAATTTGCTTTCAAATATTAGGAATTCTTGTTTATACAGCTCAAAATTTGTGTAGAAAGCCTGTAAGTGAGGACTGTACTGCTTATGTTTACAATTGAGGCCGCATTACTCTGGCGACTTTTGTATGACTCTGTTAAAATCCTGACGGTTCCAGTACATATTTGTAAGAAAACTCTCTGGTTGTGGTAAAACTCTTAAAATACTCAATTAGAGTTTCCAGAAATGATTAAAGAGTTGGAAGAACCCCTTGAAATTAAAGTAAATTGATTCTTCCTACATTTCCTGCCGTTTGTAATCACAGACATTACCAGTGGAAAGCCGTGAAATGACCAGCAAACTGATAATTTTTACAACTCCGGGCACTTTAGGGAGCGTTTTCACTTGAATTTGCTTTCAAATATTAGGAATTCTTGTTTATACAGCTCAAAATTTGTGTAGAAAGCCTGTAAGTGAGGACTGTACTGCTTATGTTTACAATTGAGGCCGCATTACTCTGGCGACTTTTGTATGACTCTGTTAAAACCCTGACGGTTCCAGTACATATTTGTAAGAAAACTATCTAGTTGTGTTAAAACTCTTAAAATACGCAATTAGAGTTCCCAGAAATGATTAAAAACTTGGAAGAACCCCTTGAAATTAAAGTAAATAGATTCTTCCTACATTTCCTGCCGTTTGTAATCACAGACATTACCAGTGGAAAGCCGTGAAATGACCAGCAAACTGATAACATTTACAACTCCGGGCACTTTAGCGAGCGTTTTCACTTGAATTTGCTTTCAAATATTAGGAATTCCTGTTTATACAGCTCAAAATTTGTGTAGAAAGCCTGTAAGTGAGGACTGTACTGCTGATGTTTACAATTGAGGCCGCATTACTCTGGCGACTTTTGTATGACTCTGTTAAAATCCTGACGGTTCCAGTACATTTTTGTAAGAAAACTCTCTGGTTGTGGTAAAACTCTTAAAATACGTAATTAGAGTTTCCAGAAATGATTAAAAACTTGGAAGAACCCCTTGAAATTAAAGTAAATAGATTCTTCCTACATTTCCTGCCGTTTGTAATCACAGACATTACCAGTGGAAAGCCGTGAAATGACCAGCAAACTGATAACATTTACAATTCCGGGCACTTTAGGGAGCGTTTTCACTTGAATTTGCTTTCAAATATTAGGAATTCTTGTTTATACAGCTCAAAATTTGTGTAGAAAGCCTGTAAGTGAGGACTGTACTGCTTATGTTTACAATTGAGGCCGCATTACTCTGGCGACTTTTGTATGATTCTGTTAAAATCCTGACGGTTCCAGTACATATTTGTAAGAAAACTCTCTGGTTGTGGTAAAACTCTTAAAATACTCAATTAGAGTTTCCAGAAATGATTAAAGAGTTGGAAGAACCCCTTGAAATTAAAGTAAATTGATTCTTCCTACATTTCCTGCCGTTTGTAATCACAGACATTACCAGTGGAAAGCCGTGAAATGACCAGCAAACTGATAATATTTACAACTCCGGGCACTTTAGGGAGCGTTTTCACTTGAATTTGCTTTCAAATATTAGGAATTCTTGTTTATACAGCTCAAAATTTGTGTAGAAAGCCTGTAAGTGAGGACTGTACTGCTTATGTTTACAATTGAGGCCGCATTACTCTGGCGACTTTTGTATGACTCTGTTAAAACCCTGACCGTTCCAGTACATATTTGTAAGAAAACTATCTAGTTGTGGTAAAACTCTTAAAATACGCAATTAGAGTTCCCAGAAATGATTAAAAACTTGGAAGAACCCCTTGAAATTAAAGTAAATAGATTCTTCCTACATTTCCTGCCGTTTGTAATCACAGACATTACCAGTGGAAAGCCGTGAAATGACCAGCAAACTGATAACATTTACAACTCCGGGCGCTTTAGCGAGCGTTTTCACTTGAATTTGCTATCAAATATTAGGAATTCTTGTTTATACAGCTCAAAATTTGTGTAGAAAGCCTGTAAGTGAGGACTGTACTGCTTATGTTTACAATTGAGGCCGCATTACTCTGGCGACTTTTGTATGACTCTGTTAAAATCCTGACGGTTCCAGTAGATATTAGTAAGAAAACTCTCTAGTTGTGGTAAAACTCTTAAAATACGCAATTAGAGTTTCCAGAAATGATTAAAAACTTGGAAGAACCCCTTGAAATTAAAGTAAATAGATTCTTCCTACATTTCCTGCCGTTTGTAATCACAGACATTACCAGTGGAAAGCCGTGAAATGACCAGCAAACTGATAACATTTACAATTCCGGGCACTTTAGGGAGCGTTTTCACTTGAATTTGCTTTCAAATATTAGGAATTCTTGTTTATACAGCTCAAAATTTGTGTAGAAAGCCTGTAAGTGAGGACTGTACTGCTTATGTTTACAATTGAGGCCGCATTACTCTGGCGACTTTTGTATGAATCTGTTAAAATCCTGACGGTTCCAGTACATATTTGTAAGAAAACTCTCTGGTTGTGGTAAAACTCTTAAAATACTCAATTAGAGTTTCCAGAAATGATTAAAGAGTTGGAAGAACCCCTTGAAATTAAAGTAAATTGATTCTTCCTACATTTCCTGCCGTTTGTAATCACAGACATTACCAGTGGAAAGCCGTGAAATGACCAGCAAACTGATAATATTTACAACTCCGGGCACTTTAGGGAGCGTTTTCACTTGAATTTGCTTTCAAATATTAGGAATTCTTGTTTATACAGCTCAAAATTTGTGTAGAAAGCCTGTAAGTGAGGACTGTACTGCTTATGTTTACAATTGAGGCCGCATTACTCTGGCGACTTTTGTATGACTCTGTTAAAACCCTGACGGTTCCAGTACATATTTGTAAGAAAACTATCTAGTTGTGGTAAAACTCTTAAAATACGCAATTAGAGTTCCCAGAAATGATTAAAAACTTGGAAGAACCCCTTGAAATTAAAGTAAATAGATTCTTCCTACATTTCCTGCCGTTTGTAATCACAGACATTACCAGTGGAAAGCCGTGAAATGACCAGCAAACTGATAACATTTACAACTCCGGGCGCTTTAGCGAGCGTTTTCACTTGAATTTGCTATCAAATATTAGGAATTCTTGTTTATACAGCTCAAAATTTGTGTAGAAAGCCTGTAAGTGAGGACTGTACTGCTTATGTTTACAATTGAGGCCGCATTACTCTGGCGACTTTTGTATGACTCTGTTAAAATCCTGACGGTTCCAGTAGATATTAGTAAGAAAACTCTCTAGTTGTGGTAAAACTCTTAAAATACGCAATTAGAGTTTCCAGAAATGATTAAAAAGTTGGAAGAACCCCTTGAAATTAAAGTAAATTGATTCTTCCTACATTTCCTGCCATTTGTAATCACAGACATTACCAGTGGAAAGCTGTGAAATGACCAGCAAACTGATAACATTTACAACTCCGGGCGCTTTAGCGAGCGTTTTCACTTGAATTTGCTTTCAAATATTAGGAATTCTTGTTTATACAGCTCAAAATTTGTGTAGAAAGCCTGTAAGTGAGGACTGTACTGCTTATGTTTACAATTGAGGCCGCATTACTCTGGCGACTTTTGTATGACTCTGTTAAAATCCTGACGGTTCCAGTACATTTTTGTAAGAAAACTCTCTGGTTGTGGTAAAACTCTTAAAATACGTAATTAGAGTTTCCAGAAATGATTAAAAACTTGGAAGAACCCCTTGAAATTAAAGTAAATAGATTCTTCCTACATTTCCTGCCGTTTGTAATCACAGACATTACCAGTGGAAAGCCGTGAAATGACCAGCAAACTGATAACATTTACAACTCCGGGCACTTTAGCGAGCGTTTTCACTTGAATTTGCTTTCAAATATTAGGAATTCTTGTTTATACAGCTCAAAATTTGTGTAGAAAGCCTGTAAGTGAGGACTGTACTGCTTATGTTTACAATTGAGGCCGCATTACTCTGGCCACTTTTGTATGACTCTGTTAAAACCCTGACGGTTCCAGTACATATTTGTAAGAAAACCATCTAGTTGTGGTAAAACTCTTAAAATACGCAATTAGAGTTCCCAGAAATCATTAAAAACTTGGAAGAACCCCTTGAAATTAAAGTAAATAGATTCTTCCTACATTTCCTGCCGTTTGTAATCACAGACATTACCAGTGGAAAGCCGTGAAATGACCAGCAAACTGATAACATTTACAACTCCGGGCACTTTAGCGAGCGTTTTCACTTGAATTTGCTTTCAAATATTAGGAATTCTTGTTTATACAGCTCAAAATTTGTGTAGAAAGCCTGTAAGTGAGGACTGTACTGCTTATGTTTACAATTGAGGCCGCATTACTCTGGCCACTTTTGTATGACTCTTTTAAAACCCTGACGGTTCCAGTACATATTTGTAAGAAAACTATCTAGTTGTGGTAAAACTCTTAAAATACGCAATTAGAGTTCCCAGAAATGATTAAAAACTTGGACGAACCCCTTGAAATTAAAGTAAATAGATTCTTCCTACATTTCCTGCCGTTTGTAATCACAGACATTAGCAGTGGAAAGCCGTGAAATGACCAGCAAACTGATAACATTTACAACTCCGGGCACTTTAGCGAGCGTTTTCACTTGAATTTGCTTTCAAATATTAGGAATTCCTGTTTATACAGCTCAAAATTTGTGTAGAAAGCCTGTAAGTGAGGACTGTACTGCTGATGTTTACAATTGAGGCCGCATTACTCTGGCGACTTTTGTATGACTCTGTTAAAATCCTGACGGTTCCAGTACATTTTTGTAAGAAAACTCTCTGGTTGTGGTAAAACTCTTAAAATACGTAATTAGAGTTTCCAGAAATGATTAAAAACTTGGAAGAACCCCTTGAAATTAAAGTAAATAGATTCTTCCTACATTTCCTGCCGTTTGTAATCACAGACATTACCAGTGGAAAGCCGTGAAATGACCAGCAAACTGATAACATTTACAATTCCGGGCACTTTAGGGAGCGTTTTCACTTGAATTTGCTTTCAAATATTAGGAATTCTTGTTTATACAGCTCAAAATTTGTGTAGAAAGCCTGTAAGTGAGGACTGTACTGCTTATGTTTACAATTGAGGCCGCATTACTCTGGCGACTTTTGTATGACTCTGTTAAAATCCTGACGGTTCCAGTACATATTTGTAAGAAAACTCTCTGGTTGTGGTAAAACTCTTAAAATACTCAATTAGAGTTTCCAGAAATGATTAAAGAGTTGGAAGAACCCCTTGAAATTAAAGTAAATTGATTCTTCCTACATTTCCTGCCGTTTGTAATCACAGACATTACCAGTGGAAAGCCGTGAAATGACCAGCAAACTGATAATTTTTACAACTCCGGGCACTTTAGGGAGCGTTTTCACTTGAATTTGCTTTCAAATATTAGGAATTCTTGTTTATACAGCTCAAAATTTGTGTAGAAAGCCTGTAAGTGAGGACTGTACTGCTTATGTTTACAATTGAGGCCGCATTACTCTGGCGACTTTTGTATGACTCTGTTAAAACCCTGACGGTTCCAGTACATATTTGTAAGAAAACTATCTAGTTGTGGTAAAACTCTTAAAATACGCAATTAGAGTTCCCAGAAATGATTAAAAACTTGGAAGAACCCCTTGAAATTAAAGTAAATAGATTCTTCCTACATTTCCTGCCGTTTGTAATCACAGACATTACCAGTGGAAAGCCGTGAAATGACCAGCAAACTGATAACATTTACAACTCCGGGCGCTTTAGCGAGCGTTTTCACTTGAATTTGCTATCAAATATTAGGAATTCTTGTTTATACAGCTCAAAATTTGTGTAGAAAGCCTGTAAGTGAGGACTGTACTGCTTATGTTTACAATTGAGGCCGCATTACTCTGGCGACTTTTGTATGACTCTGTTAAAATCCTGACGGTTCCAGTAGATATTAGTAAGAAAACTCTCTAGTTGTGGTAAAACTCTTAAAATACGCAATTAGAGTTTCCAGAAATGATTAAAAACTTGGAAGAACCCCTTGAAATTAAAGTAAATAGATTCTTCCTACATTTCCTGCCGTTTGTAATCACAGACATTACCAGTGGAAAGCCGTGAAATGACCAGCAAACTGATAACATTTACAATTCCGGGCACTTTAGGGAGCGTTTTCACTTGAATTTGCTTTCAAATATTAGGAATTCTTGTTTATACAGCTCAAAATTTGTGTAGAAAGCCTGTAAGTGAGGACTGTACTGCTTATGTTTACAATTGAGGCCGCATTACTCTGGCGACTTTTGTATGAATCTGTTAAAATCCTGACGGTTCCAGTACATATTTGTAAGAAAACTCTCTGGTTGTGGTAAAACTCTTAAAATACTCAATTAGAGTTTCCAGAAATGATTAAAGAGTTGGAAGAACCCCTTGAAATTAAAGTAAATTGATTCTTCCTACATTTCCTGCCGTTTGTAATCACAGACATTACCAGTGGAAAGCCGTGAAATGACCAGCAAACTGATAATATTTACAACTCCGGGCACTTTAGGGAGCGTTTTCACTTGAATTTGCTTTCAAATATTAGGAATTCTTGTTTATACAGCTCAAAATTTGTGTAGAAAGCCTGTAAGTGAGGACTGTACTGCTTATGTTTACAATTGAGGCCGCATTACTCTGGCGACTTTTGTATGACTCTGTTAAAACCCTGACGGTTCCAGTACATATTTGTAAGAAAACTATCTAGTTGTGGTAAAACTCTTAAAATACGCAATTAGAGTTCCCAGAAATGATTAAAAACTTGGAAGAACCCCTTGAAATTAAAGTAAATAGATTCTTCCTACATTTCCTGCCGTTTGTAATCACAGACATTACCAGTGGAAAGCCGTGAAATGACCAGCAAACTGATAACATTTACAACTCCGGGCGCTTTAGCGAGCGTTTTCACTTGAATTTGCTATCAAATATTAGGAATTCTTGTTTATACAGCTCAAAATTTGTGTAGAAAGCCTGTAAGTGAGGACTGTACTGCTTATGTTTACAATTGAGGCCGCATTACTCTGGCGACTTTTGTATGACTCTGTTAAAATCCTGACGGTTCCAGTAGATATTAGTAAGAAAACTCTCTAGTTGTGGTAAAACTCTTAAAATACGCAATTAGAGTTTCCAGAAATGATTAAAAAGTTGGAAGAACCCCTTGAAATTAAAGTAAATTGATTCTTCCTACATTTCCTGCCATTTGTAATCACAGACATTACCAGTGGAAAGCTGTGAAATGACCAGCAAACTGATAACATTTACAACTCCGGGCGCTTTAGCGAGCGTTTTCACTTGAATTTGCTTTCAAATATTAGGAATTCTTGTTTATACAGCTCAAAATTTGTGTAGAAAGCCTGTAAGTGAGGACTGTACTGCTTATGTTTACAATTGAGGCCGCATTACTCTGGCGACTTTTGTATGACTCTGTTAAAATCCTGACGGTTCCAGTACATTTTTGTAAGAAAACTCTCTGGTTGTGGTAAAACTCTTAAAATACGTAATTAGAGTTTCCAGAAATGATTAAAAACTTGGAAGAACCCCTTGAAATTAAAGTAAATAGATTCTTCCTACATTTCCTGCCGTTTGTAATCACAGACATTACCAGTGGAAAGCCGTGAAATGACCAGCAAACTGATAACATTTACAACTCCGGGCACTTTAGCGAGCGTTTTCACTTGAATTTGCTTTCAAATATTAGGAATTCTTGTTTATACAGCTCAAAATTTGTGTAGAAAGCCTGTAAGTGAGGACTGTACTGCTTATGTTTACAATTGAGGCCGCATTACTCTGGCCACTTTTGTATGACTCTGTTAAAACCCTGACGGTTCCAGTACATATTTGTAAGAAAACCATCTAGTTGTGGTAAAACTCTTAAAATACGCAATTAGAGTTCCCAGAAATCATTAAAAACTTGGAAGAACCCCTTGAAATTAAAGTAAATAGATTCTTCCTACATTTCCTGCCGTTTGTAATCACAGACATTACCAGTGGAAAGCCGTGAAATGACCAGCAAACTGATAACATTTACAACTCCGGGCGCTTTAGCGAGCGTTTTCACTTGAATTTGCTATCAAATATTAGGAATTCTTGTTTATACAGCTCAAAATTTGTGTAGAAAGCCTGTAAGTGAGGACTGTACTGCTTATGTTTACAATTGAGGCCGCATTACTCTGGCGACTTTTGTATGACTCTGTTAAAATCCTGACGGTTCCAGTAGATATTAGTAAGAAAACTCTCTAGTTGTGGTAAAACTCTTAAAATACGCAATTAGAGTTTCCAGAAATGATTAAAAAGTTGGAAGAACCCCTTGAAATTAAAGTAAATTGATTCTTCCTACATTTCCTGCCATTTGTAATCACAGACATTACCAGTGGAAAGCTGTGAAATGACCAGCAAACTGATAACATTTACAACTCCGGGCGCTTTAGCGAGCGTTTTCACTTGAATTTGCTTTCAAATATTAGGAATTCTTGTTTATACAGCTCAAAATTTGTGTAGAAAGCCTGTAAGTGAGGACTGTACTGCTTATGTTTACAATTGAGGCCGCATTACTCTGGCGACTTTTGTATGACTCTGTTAAAATCCTGACGGTTCCAGTACATTTTTGTAAGAAAACTCTCTGGTTGTGGTAAAACTCTTAAAATACGTAATTAGAGTTTCCAGAAATGATTAAAAACTTGGAAGAACCCCTTGAAATTAAAGTAAATAGATTCTTCCTACATTTCCTGCCGTTTGTAATCACAGACATTACCAGTGGAAAGCCGTGAAATGACCAGCAAACTGATAACATTTACAACTCCGGGCACTTTAGCGAGCGTTTTCACTTGAATTTGCTTTCAAATATTAGGAATTCTTGTTTATACAGCTCAAAATTTGTGTAGAAAGCCTGTAAGTGAGGACTGTACTGCTTATGTTTACAATTGAGGCCGCATTACTCTGGCCACTTTTGTATGACTCTTTTAAAACCCTGACGGTTCCAGTACATATTTGTAAGAAAACTATCTAGTTGTGGTAAAACTCTTAAAATACGCAATTAGAGTTCCCAGAAATGATTAAAAACTTGGACGAACCCCTTGAAATTAAAGTAAATAGATTCTTCCTACATTTCCTGCCGTTTGTAATCACAGACATTAGCAGTGGAAAGCCGTGAAATGACCAGCAAACTGATAACATTTACAACTCCGGGCACTTTAGCGAGCGTTTTCACTTGAATTTGCTTTCAAATATTAGGAATTCCTGTTTATACAGCTCAAAATTTGTGTAGAAAGCCTGTAAGTGAGGACTGTACTGCTGATGTTTACAATTGAGGCCGCATTACTCTGGCGACTTTTGTATGACTCTGTTAAAATCCTGACGGTTCCAGTACATTTTTGTAAGAAAACTCTCTGGTTGTGGTAAAACTCTTAAAATACGTAATTAGAGTTTCCAGAAATGATTAAAAACTTGGAAGAACCCCTTGAAATTAAAGTAAATAGATTCTTCCTACATTTCCTGCCGTTTGTAATCACAGACATTAGCAGTGGAAAGCCGTGAAATGACCAGCAAACTGATAACATTTACAATTCCGGGCACTTTAGGGAGCGTTTTCACTTGAATTTGCTTTCAAATATTAGGAATTCTTGTTTATACAGCTCAAAATTTGTGTAGAAAGCCTGTAAGTGAGGACTGTACTGCTTATGTTTACAATTGAGGCCGCATTACTCTGGCGACTTTTGTATGACTCTGTTAAAATCCTGACGGTTCCAGTACATATTTGTAAGAAAACTCTCTGGTTGTGGTAAAACTCTTAAAATACTCAATTAGAGTTTCCAGAAATGATTAAAGAGTTGGAAGAACCCCTTGAAATTAAAGTAAATTGATTCTTCCTACATTTCCTGCCGTTTGTAATCACAGACATTACCAGTGGAAAGCCGTGAAATGACCAGCAAACTGATAATTTTTACAACTCCGGGCACTTTAGGGAGCGTTTTCACTTGAATTTGCTTTCAAATATTAGGAATTCTTGTTTATACAGCTCAAAATTTGTGTAGAAAGCCTGTAAGTGAGGACTGTACTGCTTATGTTTACAATTGAGGCCGCATTACTCTGGCGACTTTTGTATGACTCTGTTAAAACCCTGACGGTTCCAGTACATATTTGTAAGAAAACTATCTAGTTGTGGTAAAACTCTTAAAATACGCAATTAGAGCTCCCAGAAATGATTAAAAACTTGGAAGAACCCCTTGAAATTAAAGTAAATAGATTCTTCCTACATTTCCTGCCGTTTGTAATCACAGACATTACCAGTGGAAAGCCGTGAAATGACCAGCAAACTGATAACATTTACAACTCCGGGCGCTTTAGCGAGCGTTTTCACTTGAATTTGCTATCAAATATTAGGAATTCTTGTTTATACAGCTCAAAATTTGTGTAGAAAGCCTGTAAGTGAGGACTGTACTGCTTATGTTTACAATTGAGGCCGCATTACTCTGGCGACTTTTGTATGACTCTGTTAAAATCCTGACGGTTCCAGTAGATATTAGTAAGAAAACTCTCTAGTTGTGGTAAAACTCTTAAAATACGCAATTAGAGTTTCCAGAAATGATTAAAAAGTTGGAAGAACCCCTTGAAATTAAAGTAAATTGATTCTTCCTACATTTCCTGCCGTTTGTAATCACAGACATTACCAGTGGAAAGCTGTGAAATGACCAGCAAACTGATAACATTTACAACTCCGGGCGCTTTAGCGAGCGTTTTCACTTGAATTTGCTTTCAAATATTAGGAATTCTTGTTTATACAGCTCAAAATTTGTGTAGAAAGCCTGTAAGTGAGGACTGTACTGCTTATGTTTACAATTGAGGCTGCATTACTCTGGCGACTTTTGTATGACTCTGTTAAAATCCTGACGGTTCCAGTACATTTTTGTAAGAAAACTCTCTGGTTGTGGTAAAACTCTTAAAATACGTAATTAGAGTTTCCAGAAATGATTAAAAACTTGGAAGAACCCCTTGAAATTAAAGTAAATAGATTCTTCCTACATTTCCTGCCGTTTGTAATCACAGACATTACCAGTGGAAAGCCGTGAAATGACCAGCAAACTGATAACATTTACAACTCCGGGCACTTTAGCGAGCGTTTTCACTTGAATTTGCTTTCAAATATTAGGAATTCTTGTTTATACAGCTCAAAATTTGTGTAGAAAGCCTGTAACTGAGGACTGTACTGCTTATGTTTACAATTGAGGCCGCATTACTCTGGCCACTTTTGTATGACTCTGTTAAAATCCTGACGGTTCCAGTACATTTTTGTAAGAAAACTCTCTGGTTGTGGTAAAACTCTTAAAATACGTAATTAGAGTTTCCAGAAATGATTAAAAACTTGGAAGAACCCCTTGAAATTAAAGTAAATAGATTCTTCGTATATTTCCTGCCGTTTGTAATCACAGACATTACCAGTGGAAAGCCGTGAAATGACCAGCAAACTGATAACATTTACAACTCCGGGCACTTTAGCGAGCGTTTTCACTTGAATTTGCTTTCAAATATTAGGAATTCTTGTTTATACAGCTCAAAATTTGTGTAGAAAGCCTGTAAGTGAGGACTGTACTGCTTATGTTTACAATTGAGGCCGCATTACTCTGGCGACTTTTGTATGACTCTGTTAAAATCCTGACGGTTCCAGTACATTTTTGTAAGAAAACTCTCTAGTTGTGGTAAAACTCTTAAAATACGCAATTAGAGTTTCCAGAAATGATTAAAAACTTGGAAGAACCCCTTGAAATTAAAGTAAATTGATTCTTCCTACATTTCCTGCCGTTTGTAATCACAGACATTACCAGTGGAAAGCCGTGAAATGACCAGCAAACTGATAATATTTACAACTCCGGGCGCTTTAGCGAGCGTTTTCACTTGAATTTGCTTTCAAATATTAGGAATTCTTGTTTATACAGCTCAAAATTTGTGTAGAAAGCCTGTAAGTGAGGACTGTACTGCTTATGTTTACAATTGAGGCCGCATTACTCTGGCGACTTTTGTATGACTCTGTTAAAAGCATGACGGTTCCAGTACATATTTGTAAGAAAACTATCTAGTTGTGGTAAAACTCTTAAAATACGCAATTAGAGTTCCCAGAAATGATTAAAAACTTGGAAGAACCCCTTGAAATTAAAGTAAATACATTCTTCCTACATTTCTTGCCGTTTGTAATCACAGACATTACCAGTGGAAAGCCGTGAAATGACCAGCAAACTGATAACATTTACAACTCGGGGCACTTTAGCGAGCGTTTTCACTTGAATTTGCTTTCAAATATTAGGAATTCTTGTTTATACATCTCAAAATTTGTGTAGAAAGCCTGTAAGTGAGGACTGTACTGCTTATGTTTACAATTGAGGCCGCATTACTCTGGCGACTTTTGTATGACTCTGTTAAAATCCTGACGGTTCCAGTACATATTAGTAAGAAAACTATCTAGTTGTGGTAAAACTCTTAAAATATGCAATTAGAGTTTCCAGAAATGATTAAAAAGTTGGAAGAACCCCTTGAAATTAAAGTAAATTGATTCTTCCTACATTTCCTGCCGTTTGTAATCACAGACATTACCAGTGGAAAGCCGTGAAATGACCAGCAAACTGATAACATTTACAACTCCGGGCGCTTTAGCGAGCGTTTTCACTTGAATTTGCTTTCAAATATTAGGAATTCTTGTTTATACAGCTCAAAATTTGTGTAGAAAGCCTGTAAGTGAGGACTGTACTGCTTATGTTTACAATTGAGGCCGCATTACTCTGGCGACTTTTGTATGACTCTGTTAAAACCCTGACGGTTCCAGTACATATTTGTAAGAAAACTATCTAGTTGTGGTAAAACTCTTAAAATACGCAATTAGAGTTCCCAGAAATGATTAAAAACTTGGAAGAACCCCTTGAAATTAAAGTAAATAGATTCTTCCTACATTTCCTGCCGTTTGTAATCACAGACATTACCAGTGGAAAGCCGTGAAATGACCAGCAAACTGATAACATTTACAACTCCGGGCGCTTTAGCGAGCGTTTTCACTTGAATTTGCTATCAAATATTAGGAATTCTTGTTTATACAGCTCAAAATTTGTGTAGAAAGCCTGTAAGTGAGGACTGTACTGCTTATGTTTACAATTGAGGCCGCATTACTCTGGCGACTTTTGTATGACTCTGTTAAAATCCTGACGGTTCCAGTAGATATTAGTAAGAAAACTCTCTAGTTGTGGTAAAACTCTTAAAATAAGCAATTAGAGTTTCCAGAAATGATTAAAAACTTGGAAGAACCCCTTGAAATTAAAGTAAATTGATTCTTCCTACATTTCCTGCCATTTGTAATCACAGACATTACCAGTGGAAAGCTGTGAAATGACCAGCAAACTGATAACATTTACAACTCCGGGCGCTTTAGCGAGCGTTTTCACTTGAATTTGCTTTCAAATATTAGGAATTCTTGTTTATACAGCTCAAAATTTGTGTAGAAAGCCTGTAAGTGAGGACTGTACTGCTTATGTTTACAATTGAGGCCGCATTACTCTGGCGACTTTTGTATGACTCTGTTAAAATCCTGACGGTTCCAGTACATTTTTGTAAGAAAACTCTCTGGTTGTGGTAAAACTCTTAAAATACGTAATTAGAGTTTCCAGAAATGATTAAAAACTTGGAAGAACCCCTTGAAATTAAAGTAAATAGATTCTTCCTACATTTCCTGCCGTTTGTAATCACAGACATTACCAGTGGAAAGCCGTGAAATGACCAGCAAACTGATAACATTTACAACTCCGGGCACTTTAGCGAGCGTTTTCACTTGAATTTGCTTTCAAATATTAGGAATTCTTGTTTATACAGCTCAAAATTTGTGTAGAAAGCCTGTAAGTGAGGACTGTACTGCTTATGTTTACAATTGAGGCCGCATTACTCTGGCGACTTTTGTATGACTCTGTTAAAACCCTGACGGTTCCAGTACATATTAGTAAGAAAACTCTCTAGTTGTGGTAAAACTCTTAAAATACGCAATTAGAGTTCCCAGAAATGATTAAAAACTTGGAAGAACCCCTTGAAATTAAAGTAAATAGATTCTTCCTACATTTCCTGCCGTTTGTAATCACAGACATTACCAGTGGAAAGCCGTGAAATGACCAGCAAACTGATAACATTTACAACTCCGGGCACTTTAGCGAGCGTTTTCACTTGAATTTGCTTTCAAATATTAGGAATTCTTGTTTATACAGCTCAAAATTTGTGTAGAAAGCCTGTAACTGAGGACTGTACTGCTTATGTTTACAATTGAGGCCGCATTACTCTGGCGACTTTTGTATGACTCTGTTAAAATCCTGACGGTTCCAGTACATTTTTGTAAGAAAACTCTCTGGTTGTGGTAAAACTCTTAAAATACGTAATTAGAGTTTCCAGAAATGATTAAAAACTTGGAAGAACCCCTTGAAATTAAAGTAAATAGATTCTTCCTACATTTCCTGCCGTTTGTAATCACAGACATTACCAGTGGAAAGCCGTGAAATGACCAGCAAACTGATAACATTTACAACTCCGGGCACTTTAGCGAGCGTTTTCACTTGAATTTGCTTTCAAATATTAGGAATTCTTGTTTATACAGCTCAAAATTTGTGTAGAAAGCCTGTAAGTGAGGACTGTACTGCTTATGTTTACAATTGAGGCCGCATTACTCTGGCGACTTTTGTATGACTCTGTTAAAATCCTGACGGTTCCAGTACATTTTTGTAAGAAAACTCTCTAGTTGTGGTAAAACTCTTAAAATACGCAATTAGAGTTTCCAGAAATGATTAAAAACTTGGAAGAACCCCTTGAAATTAAAGTAAATTGATTCTTCCTACATTTCCTGCCGTTTGTAATCACAGACATTACCAGTGGAAAGCCGTGAAATGACCAGCAAACTGATAATATTTACAACTCCGGGCGCTTTAGCGAGCGTTTTCACTTGAATTTGCTTTCAAATATTAGGAATTCTTGTTTATACAGCTCAAAATTTGTGTAGAAAGCCTGTAAGTGAGGACTGTACTGCTTATGTTTACAATTGAGGCCGCATTACTCTGGCGACTTTTGTATGACTCTGTTAAAAGCATGACGGTTCCAGTACATATTTGTAAGAAAACTATCTAGTTGTGGTAAAACTCTTAAAATACGCAATTAGAGTTCCCAGAAATGATTAAAAACTTGGAAGAACCCCTTGAAATTAAAGTAAATAGATTCTTCCTACATTTCTTGCCGTTTGTAATCACAGACATTACCAGTGGAAAGCCGTGAAATGACCAGCAAACTGATAACATTTACAACTCGGGGCACTTTAGCGAGCGTTTTCACTTGAATTTGCTTTCAAATATTAGGAATTCTTGTTTATACATCTCAAAATTTGTGTAGAAAGCCTGTAAGTGAGGACTGTACTGCTTATGTTTACAATTGAGGCCGCA
Source organism: Myotis nattereri (assembly GCF_964212035.1). Taxonomy (NCBI): domain Eukaryota; kingdom Metazoa; phylum Chordata; class Mammalia; order Chiroptera; family Vespertilionidae; genus Myotis; species Myotis nattereri. The sequence goes on along the minus strand of NW_027669645.1, from coordinate 33,552 downwards.
TTACTCTGGCGACTTTTGTATGACTCTGTTAAAATCCTGACGGTTCCAGTACATATTAGTAAGAAAACTATCTAGTTGTGGTAAAACTCTTAAAATATGCAATTAGAGTTTCCAGAAATGATTAAAAAGTTGGAAGAACCCCTTGAAATTAAAGTAAATTGATTCTTCCTACATTTCCTGCCGTTTGTAATCACAGACATTACCAGTGGAAAGCCGTGAAATGACCAGCAAACTGATAACATTTACAACTCCGGGCGCTTTAGCGAGCGTTTTCACTTGAATTTGCTTTCAAATATTAGGAATTCTTGTTTATACAGCTCAAAATTTGTGTAGAAAGCCTGTAAGTGAGGACTGTACTGCTTATGTTTACAATTGAGGCCGCATTACTCTGGCGACTTTTGTATGACTCTGTTAAAACCCTGACGGTTCCAGTACATATTTGTAAGAAAACTATCTAGTTGTGGTAAAACTCTTAAAATACGCAATTAGAGTTCCCAGAAATGATTAAAAACTTGGAAGAACCCCTTGAAATTAAAGTAAATAGATTCTTCCTACATTTCCTGCCGTTTGTAATCACAGACATTACCAGTGGAAAGCCGTGAAATGACCAGCAAACTGATAACATTTACAACTCCGGGCGCTTTAGCGAGCGTTTTCACTTGAATTTGCTATCAAATATTAGGAATTCTTGTTTATACAGCTCAAAATTTGTGTAGAAAGCCTGTAAGTGAGGACTGTACTGCTTATGTTTACAATTGAGGCCGCATTACTCTGGCGACTTTTGTATGACTCTGTTAAAATCCTGACGGTTCCAGTAGATATTAGTAAGAAAACTCTCTAGTTGTGGTAAAACTCTTAAAATAAGCAATTAGAGTTTCCAGAAATGATTAAAAACTTGGAAGAACCCCTTGAAATTAAAGTAAATTGATTCTTCCTACATTTCCTGCCATTTGTAATCACAGACATTACCAGTGGAAAGCTGTGAAATGACCAGCAAACTGATAACATTTACAACTCCGGGCGCTTTAGCGAGCGTTTTCACTTGAATTTGCTTTCAAATATTAGGAATTCTTGTTTATACAGCTCAAAATTTGTGTAGAAAGCCTGTAAGTGAGGACTGTACTGCTTATGTTTACAATTGAGGCCGCATTACTCTGGCGACTTTTGTATGACTCTGTTAAAATCCTGACGGTTCCAGTACATTTTTGTAAGAAAACTCTCTGGTTGTGGTAAAACTCTTAAAATACGTAATTAGAGTTTCCAGAAATGATTAAAAACTTGGAAGAACCCCTTGAAATTAAAGTAAATAGATTCTTCCTACATTTCCTGCCGTTTGTAATCACAGACATTACCAGTGGAAAGCCGTGAAATGACCAGCAAACTGATAACATTTACAACTCCGGGCACTTTAGCGAGCGTTTTCACTTGAATTTGCTTTCAAATATTAGGAATTCTTGTTTATACAGCTCAAAATTTGTGTAGAAAGCCTGTAAGTGAGGACTGTACTGCTTATGTTTACAATTGAGGCCGCATTACTCTGGCGACTTTTGTATGACTCTGTTAAAACCCTGACGGTTCCAGTACATATTTGTAAGAAAACTATCTAGTTGTGGTAAAACTCTTAAAATACGCAATTAGAGTTCCCAGAAATGATTAAAAACTTGGAAGAACCCCTTGAAATTAAAGTAAATAGATTCTTCCTACATTTCCTGCCGTTTGTAATCACAGACATTACCAGTGGAAAGCCGTGAAATGACCAGCAAACTGATAACATTTACAACTCCGGGCACTTTAGCGAGCGTTTTCACTTGAATTTGCTTTCAAATATTAGGAATTCTTGTTTATACAGCTCAAAATTTGTGTAGAAAGCCTGTAACTGAGGACTGTACTGCTTATGTTTACAATTGAGGCCGCATTACTCTGGCCACTTTTGTATGACTCTGTTAAAATCCTGACGGTTCCAGTACATTTTTGTAAGAAAACTCTCTGGTTGTGGTAAAACTCTTAAAATACGTAATTAGAGTTTCCAGAAATGATTAAAAACTTGGAAGAACCCCTTGAAATTAAAGTAAATAGATTCTTCCTACATTTCCTGCCGTTTGTAATCACAGACATTACCAGTGGAAAGCCGTGAAATGACCAGCAAACTGATAACATTTACAACTCCGGGCACTTTAGCGAGCGTTTTCACTTGAATTTGCTTTCAAATATTAGGAATTCTTGTTTATACAGCTCAAAATTTGTGTAGAAAGCCTGTAAGTGAGGACTGTACTGCTTATGTTTACAATTGAGGCCGCATTACTCTGGCGACTTTTGTATGACTCTGTTAAAATCCTGACGGTTCCAGTACATTTTTGTAAGAAAACTCTCTAGTTGTGGTAAAACTCTTAAAATACGCAATTAGAGTTTCCAGAAATGATTAAAAACTTGGAAGAACCCCTTGAAATTAAAGTAAATTGATTCTTCCTACATTTCCTGCCGTTTGTAATCACAGACATTACCAGTGGAAAGCCGTGAAATGACCAGCAAACTGATAATATTTACAACTCCGGGCGCTTTAGCGAGCGTTTTCACTTGAATTTGCTTTCAAATATTAGGAATTCTTGTTTATACAGCTCAAAATTTGTGTAGAAAGCCTGTAAGTGAGGACTGTACTGCTTATGTTTACAATTGAGGCCGCATTACTCTGGCGACTTTTGTATGACTCTGTTAAAAGCATGACGGTTCCAGTACATATTTGTAAGAAAACTATCTAGTTGTGGTAAAACTCTTAAAATACGCAATTAGAGTTCCCAGAAATGATTAAAAACTTGGAAGAACCCCTTGAAATTAAAGTAAATAGATTCTTCCTACATTTCTTGCCGTTTGTAATCACAGACATTACCAGTGGAAAGCCGTGAAATGACCAGCAAACTGATAACATTTACAACTCGGGGCACTTTAGCGAGCGTTTTCACTTGAATTTGCTTTCAAATATTAGGAATTCTTGTTTATACATCTCAAAATTTGTGTAGAAAGCCTGTAAGTGAGGACTGTACTGCTTATGTTTACAATTGAGGCCGCATTACTCTGGCGACTTTTGTATGACTCTGTTAAAATCCTGACGGTTCCAGTACATATTAGTAAGAAAACTCTCTAGTTGTGGTAAAACTCTTAAAATATGCAATTAGAGTTTCCAGAAATGATTAAAAAGTTGGAAGAACCCCTTGAAATTAAAGTAAATTGATTCTTCCTACATTTCCTGCCGTTTGTAATCACAGACATTACCAGTGGAAAGCCGTGAAATGACCAGCAAACTGATAACATTTACAACTCCGGGCGCTTTAGCGAGCGTTTTCACTTGAATTTGCTTTCAAATATTAGGAATTCTTGTTTATACAGCTCAAAATTTGTGTAGAAAGCCTGTAAGTGAGGACTGTACTGCTTATGTTTACAATTGAGGCCGCATTACTCTGGCGACTTTTGTATGACTCTGTTAAAACCCTGACGGTTCCAGTACATATTTGTAAGAAAACTATCTAGTTGTGGTAAAACTCTTAAAATACGCAATTAGAGTTCCCAGAAATGATTAAAAACTTGGAAGAACCCCTTGAAATTAAAGTAAATAGATTCTTCCTACATTTCCTGCCGTTTGTAATCACAGACATTACCAGTGGAAAGCCGTGAAATGACCAGCAAACTGATAACATTTACAACTCCGGGCGCTTTAGCGAGCGTTTTCACTTGAATTTGCTATCAAATATTAGGAATTCTTGTTTATACAGCTCAAAATTTGTGTAGAAAGCCTGTAAGTGAGGACTGTACTGCTTATGTTTACAATTGAGGCCGCATTACTCTGGCGACTTTTGTATGACTCTGTTAAAATCCTGACGGTTCCAGTAGATATTAGTAAGAAAACTCTCTAGTTGTGGTAAAACTCTTAAAATAAGCAATTGGAGTTTCCAGAAATGATTAAAAACTTGGAAGAACCCCTTGAAATTAAAGTAAATTGATTCTTCCTACATTTCCTGCCATTTGTAATCACAGACATTACCAGTGGAAAGCTGTGAAATGACCAGCAAACTGATAACATTTACAACTCCGGGCGCTTTAGCGAGCGTTTTCACTTGAATTTGCTTTCAAATATTAGGAATTCTTGTTTATACAGCTCAAAATTTGTGTAGAAAGCCTGTAAGTGAGGACTGTACTGCTTATGTTTACAATTGAGGCCGCATTACTCTGGCGACTTTTGTATGACTCTGTTAAAATCCTGACGGTTCCAGTACATTTTTGTAAGAAAACTCTCTGGTTGTGGTAAAACTCTTAAAATACGTAATTAGAGTTTCCAGAAATGATTAAAAACTTGGAAGAACCCCTTGAAATTAAAGTAAATAGATTCTTCCTACATTTCCTGCCGTTTGTAATCACAGACATTACCAGTGGAAAGCCGTGAAATGACCAGCAAACTGATAACATTTACAACTCCGGGCACTTTAGCGAGCGTTTTCACTTGAATTTGCTTTCAAATATTAGGAATTCTTGTTTATACAGCTCAAAATTTGTGTAGAAAGCCTGTAAGTGAGGACTGTACTGCTTATGTTTACAATTGAGGCCGCATTACTCTGGCGACTTTTGTATGACTCTGTTAAAACCCTGACGGTTCCAGTACATATTTGTAAGAAAACTATCTAGTTGTGGTAAAACTCTTAAAATACGCAATTAGAGTTCCCAGAAATGATTAAAAACTTGGAAGAACCCCTTGAAATTAAAGTAAATAGATTCTTCCTACATTTCCTGCCGTTTGTAATCACAGACATTACCAGTGGAAAGCCGTAAATGACCAGCAAACTGATAACATTTACAATTCCGGGCACTTTAGGGAGCGTTTTCACTTGAATTTGCTTTCAAATATTAGGAATTCTTGTTTATACAGCTCAAAATTTGTGTAGAAAGCCTGTAAGTGAGGACTGTACTGCTTATGTTTACAATTGAGGCCGCATTACTCTGGCGACTTTTGTATGACTCTGTTAAAACCCTGACGGTTCCAGTACATATTTGTAAGAAAACTATCTAGTTGTGGTAAAACTCTTAAAATACGCAATTAGAGTTCCCAGAAATGATTAAAAACTTGGAAGAACCCCTTGAAATTAAAGTAAATAGATTCTTCCTACATTTCCTGCCGTTTGTAATCACAGACATTACCAGTGGAAAGCCGTGAAATGACCAGCAAACTGATAACATTTACAACTCCGGGCACTTTAGCGAGCGTTTTCACTTGAATTTGCTTTCAAATATTAGGAATTCTTGTTTATACAGCTCAAAATTTGTGTAGAAAGCCTGTAACTGAGGACTGTACTGCTTATGTTTACAATTGAGGCCGCATTACTCTGGCCACTTTTGTATGACTCTGTTAAAATCCTGACGGTTCCAGTACATTTTTGTAAGAAAACTCTCTGGTTGTGGTAAAACTCTTAAAATACGTAATTAGAGTTTCCAGAAATGATTAAAAACTTGGAAGAACCCCTTGAAATTAAAGTAAATAGATTCTTCCTACATTTCCTGCCGTTTGTAATCACAGACATTACCAGTGGAAAGCCGTGAAATGACCAGCAAACTGATAACATTTACAACTCCGGGCACTTTAGCGAGCGTTTTCACTTGAATTTGCTTTCAAATATTAGGAATTCTTGTTTATACAGCTCAAAATTTGTGTAGAAAGCCTGTAAGTGAGGACTGTACTGCTTATGTTTACAATTGAGGCCGCATTACTCTGGCGACTTTTGTATGACTCTGTTAAAATCCTGACGGTTCCAGTACATTTTTGTAAGAAAACTCTCTAGTTGTGGTAAAACTCTTAAAATACGCAATTAGAGTTTCCAGAAATGATTAAAAACTTGGAAGAACCCCTTGAAATTAAAGTAAATTGATTCTTCCTACATTTCCTGCCGTTTGTAATCACAGACATTACCAGTGGAAAGCCGTGAAATGACCAGCAAACTGATAATATTTACAACTCCGGGCGCTTTAGCGAGCGTTTTCACTTGAATTTGCTTTCAAATATTAGGAATTCTTGTTTATACAGCTCAAAATTTGTGTAGAAAGCCTGTAAGTGAGGACTGTACTGCTTATGTTTACAATTGAGGCCGCATTACTCTGGCGACTTTTGTATGACTCTGTTAAAAGCATGACGGTTCCAGTACATATTTGTAAGAAAACTATCTAGTTGTGGTAAAACTCTTAAAATACGCAATTAGAGTTCCCAGAAATGATTAAAAACTTGGAAGAACCCCTTGAAATTAAAGTAAATAGATTCTTCCTACATTTCTTGCCGTTTGTAATCACAGACATTACCAGTGGAAAGCCGTGAAATGACCAGCAAACTGATAACATTTACAACTCGGGGCACTTTAGCGAGCGTTTTCACTTGAATTTGCTTTCAAATATTAGGAATTCTTGTTTATACATCTCAAAATTTGTGTAGAAAGCCTGTAAGTGAGGACTGTACTGCTTATGTTTACAATTGAGGCCGCATTACTCTGGCGACTTTTGTATGACTCTGTTAAAATCCTGACGGTTCCAGTACATATTAGTAAGAAAACTCTCTAGTTGTGGTAAAACTCTTAAAATATGCAATTAGAGTTTCCAGAAATGATTAAAAAGTTGGAAGAACCCCTTGAAATTAAAGTAAATTGATTCTTCCTACATTTCCTGCCGTTTGTAATCACAGACATTACCAGTGGAAAGCCGTGAAATGACCAGCAAACTGATAACATTTACAACTCCGGGCGCTTTAGCGAGCGTTTTCACTTGAATTTGCTTTCAAATATTAGGAATTCTTGTTTATACAGCTCAAAATTTGTGTAGAAAGCCTGTAAGTGAGGACTGTACTGCTTATGTTTACAATTGAGGCCGCATTACTCTGGCGACTTTTGTATGACTCTGTTAAAACCCTGACGGTTCCAGTACATATTTGTAAGAAAACTATCTAGTTGTGGTAAAACTCTTAAAATACGCAATTAGAGTTCCCAGAAATGATTAAAAACTTGGAAGAACCCCTTGAAATTAAAGTAAATAGATTCTTCCTACATTTCCTGCCGTTTGTAATCACAGACATTACCAGTGGAAAGCCGTGAAATGACCAGCAAACTGATAACATTTACAACTCCGGGCGCTTTAGCGAGCGTTTTCACTTGAATTTGCTATCAAATATTAGGAATTCTTGTTTATACAGCTCAAAATTTGTGTAGAAAGCCTGTAAGTGAGGACTGTACTGCTTATGTTTACAATTGAGGCCGCATTACTCTGGCGACTTTTGTATGACTCTGTTAAAATCCTGACGGTTCCAGTAGATATTAGTAAGAAAACTCTCTAGTTGTGGTAAAACTCTTAAAATAAGCAATTAGAGTTTCCAGAAATGATTAAAAACTTGGAAGAACCCCTTGAAATTAAAGTAAATTGATTCTTCCTACATTTCCTGCCATTTGTAATCACAGACATTACCAGTGGAAAGCTGTGAAATGACCAGCAAACTGATAACATTTACAACTCCGGGCGCTTTAGCGAGCGTTTTCACTTGAATTTGCTTTCAAATATTAGGAATTCTTGTTTATACAGCTCAAAATTTGTGTAGAAAGCCTGTAAGTGAGGACTGTACTGCTTATGTTTACAATTGAGGCCGCATTACTCTGGCGACTTTTGTATGACTCTGTTAAAATCCTGACGGTTCCAGTACATTTTTGTAAGAAAACTCTCTGGTTGTGGTAAAACTCTTAAAATACGTAATTAGAGTTTCCAGAAATGATTAAAAACTTGGAAGAACCCCTTGAAATTAAAGTAAATAGATTCTTCCTACATTTCCTGCCGTTTGTAATCACAGACATTACCAGTGGAAAGCCGTGAAATGACCAGCAAACTGATAACATTTACAACTCCGGGCACTTTAGCGAGCGTTTTCACTTGAATTTGCTTTCAAATATTAGGAATTCTTGTTTATACAGCTCAAAATTTGTGTAGAAAGCCTGTAAGTGAGGACTGTACTGCTTATGTTTACAATTGAGGCCGCATTACTCTGGCGACTTTTGTATGACTCTGTTAAAACCCTGACGGTTCCAGTACATATTTGTAAGAAAACTATCTAGTTGTGGTAAAACTCTTAAAATACGCAATTAGAGTTCCCAGAAATGATTAAAAACTTGGAAGAACCCCTTGAAATTAAAGTAAATAGATTCTTCCTACATTTCCTGCCGTTTGTAATCACAGACATTACCAGTGGAAAGCCGTAAATGACCAGCAAACTGATAACATTTACAATTCCGGGCACTTTAGGGAGCGTTTTCACTTGAATTTGCTTTCAAATATTAGGAATTCTTGTTTATACAGCTCAAAATTTGTGTAGAAAGCCTGTAAGTGAGGACTGTACTGCTTATGTTTACAATTGAGGCCGCATTACTCTGGCGACTTTTGTATGACTCTGTTAAAACCCTGACGGTTCCAGTACATATTTGTAAGAAAACTATCTAGTTGTGGTAAAACTCTTAAAATACGCAATTAGAGTTCCCAGAAATGATTAAAAACTTGGAAGAACCCCTTGAAATTAAAGTAAATAGATTCTTCCTACATTTCCTGCCGTTTGTAATCACAGACATTACCAGTGGAAAGCCGTGAAATGACCAGCAAACTGATAACATTTACAACTCCGGGCGCTTTAGCGAGCGTTTTCACTTGAATTTGCTATCAAATATTAGGAATTCTTGTTTATACAGCTCAAAATTTGTGTAGAAAGCCTGTAAGTGAGGACTGTACTGCTTATGTTTACAATTGAGGCCGCATTACTCTGGCGACTTTTGTATGACTCTGTTAAAATCCTGACGGTTCCAGTAGATATTAGTAAGAAAACACTCTAGTTGTGGTAAAACTCTTAAAATACGCAATTAGAGTTTCCAGAAATGATTAAAAACTTGGAAGAACCCCTTGAAATTAAAGTAAATTGATTCTTCCTACATTTCCTGCCATTTGTAATCACAGACATTACCAGTGGAAAGCTGTGAAATGACCAGCAAACTGATAACATTTACAACTCCGGGCGCTTTAGCGAGCGTTTTCACTTGAATTTGCTTTCAAATATTAGGAATTCTTGTTTATACAGCTCAAAATTTGTGTAGAAAGCCTGTAAGTGAGGACTGTACTGCTTATGTTTACAATTGAGGCCGCATTACTCTGGCGACTTTTGTATGACTCTGTTAAAATCCTGACGGTTCCAGTACATTTTTGTAAGAAAACTCTCTGGTTGTGGTAAAACTCTTAAAATACGTAATTAGAGTTTCCAGAAATGATTAAAAACTTGGAAGAACCCCTTGAAATTAAAGTAAATAGATTCTTCCTACATTTCCTGCCGTTTGTAATCACAGACATTACCAGTGGAAAGCCGTGAAATGACCAGCAAACTGATAACATTTACAACTCCGGGCACTTTAGCGAGCGTTTTCACTTGAATTTGCTTTCAAATATTAGGAATTCTTGTTTATACAGCTCAAAATTTGTGTAGAAAGCCTGTAAGTGAGGACTGTACTGCTTATGTTTACAATTGAGGCCGCATTACTCTGGCGACTTTTGTATGACTCTGTTAAAACCCTGACGGTTCCAGTACATATTTGTAAGAAAACTATCTAGTTGTGGTAAAACTCTTAAAATACGCAATTAGAGTTCCCAGAAATGATTAAAAACTTGGAAGAACCCCTTGAAATTAAAGTAAATAGATTCTTCCTACATTTCCTGCCGTTTGTAATCACAGACATTACCAGTGGAAAGCCGTGAAATGACCAGCAAACTGATAACATTTACAACTCCGGCCGCTTTAGCGAGCGTTTTCACTTGAATTTGCTATCAAATATTAGGAATTCTTGTTTATACAGCTCAAAATTTGTGTAGAAAGCCTGTAAGTGAGGACTGTACTGCTTATGTTTACAATTGAGGCCGCATTACTCTGGCGACTTTTGTATGACTCTGTTAAAATCCTGACGGTTCCAGTAGATATTAGTAAGAAAACTCTCTAGTTGTGGTAAAACTCTTAAAATACGCAATTAGAGTTTCCAGAAATGATTAAAAACTTGGAAGAACCCCTTGAAATTAAAGTAAATTGATTCTTCCTACATTTCCTGCCATTTGTAATCACAGACATTACCAGTGGAAAGCTGTGAAATGACCAGCAAACTGATAACATTTACAACTCCGGGCGCTTTAGCGAGCGTTTTCACTTGAATTTGCTTTCAAATATTAGGAATTCTTGTTTATACAGCTCAAAATTTGTGTAGAAAGCCTGTAAGTGAGGACTGTACTGCTTATGTTTACAATTGAGGCCGCATTACTCTGGCGACTTTTGTATGACTCTGTTAAAATCCTGACGGTTCCAGTACATTTTTGTAAGAAAACTCTCTGGTTGTGGTAAAACTCTTAAAATACGTAATTAGAGTTTCCAGAAATGATTAAAAACTTGGAAGAACCCCTTGAAATTAAAGTAAATAGATTCTTCCTACATTTCCTGCCGTTTGTAATCACAGACATTACCAGTGGAAAGCCGTGAAATGACCAGCAAACTGATAACATTTACAACTCCGGGCGCTTTAGCGAGCGTTTTCACTTGAATTTGCTTTCAAATATTAGGAATTCTTGTTTATACAGCTCAAAATTTGTGTAGAAAGCCTGTAAGTGAGGACTGTACTGCTTATGTTTACAATTGAGGCCGCATTACTCTGGCGACTTTTGTATGACTCTGTTAAAACCCTGACGGTTCCAGTACATATTTGTAAGAAAACTCTCTGGTTGTGGTAAAACTCTTAAAATACTCAATTAGAGTTTCCAGAAATGATTAAAGAGTTGGAAGAACCCCTTGAAATTAAAGTAAATTGATTCTTCCTACATTTCCTGCCGTTTGTAATCACAGACATTACCAGTGGAAAGCCGTGAAATGACCAGCAAACTGATAATTTTTACAACTCCGGGCACTTTAGGGAGCGTTTTCACTTGAATTTGCTTTCAAATATTAGGAATTCTTGTTTATACAGCTCAAAATTTGTGTAGAAAGCCTGTAAGTGAGGACTGTACTGCTTATGTTTACAATTGAGGCCGCATTACTCTGGCGACTTTTGTATGACTCTGTTAAAACCCTGACGGTTCCAGTACATATTTGTAAGAAAACTATCTAGTTGTGGTAAAACTCTTAAAATACGCAATTAGAGCTCCCAGAAATGATTAAAAACTTGGAAGAACCCCTTGAAATTAAAGTAAATAGATTCTTCCTACATTTCCTGCCGTTTGTAATCACAGACATTACCAGTGGAAAGCCGTGAAATGACCAGCAAACTGATAACATTTACAACTCCGGGCGCTTTAGCGAGCGTTTTCACTTGAATTTGCTATCAAATATTAGGAATTCTTGTTTATACAGCTCAAAATTTGTGTAGAAAGCCTGTAAGTGAGGACTGTACTGCTTATGTTTACAATTGAGGCCGCATTACTCTGGCGACTTTTGTATGACTCTGTTAAAATCCTGACGGTTCCAGTAGATATTAGTAAGAAAACTCTCTAGTTGTGGTAAAACTCTTAAAATACGCAATTAGAGTTTCCAGAAATGATTAAAAACTTGGAAGAACCCCTTGAAATTAAAGTAAATTGATTCTTCCTACATTTCCTGCCATTTGTAATCACAGACATTACCAGTGGAAAGCTGTGAAATGACCAGCAAACTGATAACATTTACAACTCCGGGCGCTTTAGCGAGCGTTTTCACTTGAATTTGCTTTCAAATATTAGGAATTCTTGTTTATACAGCTCAAAATTTGTGTAGAAAGCCTGTAAGTGAGGACTGTACTGCTTATGTTTACAATTGAGGCCGCATTACTCTGGCGACTTTTGTATGACTCTGTTAAAATCCTGACGGTTCCAGTACATTTTTGTAAGAAAACTCTCTGGTTGTGGTAAAACTCTTAAAATACGTAATTAGAGTTTCCAGAAATGATTAAAAACTTGGAAGAACCCCTTGAAATTAAAGTAAATAGATTCTTCCTACATTTCCTGCCGTTTGTAATCACAGACATTACCAGTGGAAAGCCGTGAAATGACCAGCAAACTGATAACATTTACAACTCCGGGCACTTTAGCGAGCGTTTTCACTTGAATTTGCTTTCAAATATTAGGAATTCTTGTTTATACAGCTCAAAATTTGTGTAGAAAGCCTGTAAGTGAGGACTGTACTGCTTATGTTTACAATTGAGGCCGCATTACTCTGGCGACTTTTGTATGACTCTGTTAAAACCCTGACGGTTCCAGTACATATTTGTAAGAAAACTATCTAGTTGTGGTAAAACTCTTAAAATACGCAATTAGAGTTCCCAGAAATGATTAAAAACTTGGAAGAACCCCTTGAAATTAAAGTAAATAGATTCTTCCTACATTTCCTGCCGTTTGTAATCACAGACATTACCAGTGGAAAGCCGTAAATGACCAGCAAACTGATAACATTTACAATTCCGGGCACTTTAGGGAGCGTTTTCACTTGAATTTGCTTTCAAATATTAGGAATTCTTGTTTATACAGCTCAAAATTTGTGTAGAAAGCCTGTAAGTGAGGACTGTACTGCTTATGTTTACAATTGAGGCCGCATTACTCTGGCGACTTTTGTATGACTCTGTTAAAACCCTGACGGTTCCAGTACATATTTGTAAGAAAACTATCTAGTTGTGGTAAAACTCTTAAAATACGCAATTAGAGTTCCCAGAAATGATTAAAAACTTGGAAGAACCCCTTGAAATTAAAGTAAATAGATTCTTCCTACATTTCCTGCCGTTTGTAATCACAGACATTACCAGTGGAAAGCCGTGAAATGACCAGCAAACTGATAACATTTACAACTCCGGGCACTTTAGCGAGCGTTTTCACTTGAATTTGCTTTCAAATATTAGGAATTCTTGTTTATACAGCTCAAAATTTGTGTAGAAAGCCTGTAACTGAGGACTGTACTGCTTATGTTTACAATTGAGGCCGCATTACTCTGGCCACTTTTGTATGACTCTGTTAAAATCCTGACGGTTCCAGTACATTTTTGTAAGAAAACTCTCTGGTTGTGGTAAAACTCTTAAAATACGTAATTAGAGTTTCCAGAAATGATTAAAAACTTGGAAGAACCCCTTGAAATTAAAGTAAATAGATTCTTCCTACATTTCCTGCCGTTTGTAATCACAGACATTACCAGTGGAAAGCCGTGAAATGACCAGCAAACTGATAACATTTACAACTCCGGGCACTTTAGCGAGCGTTTTCACTTGAATTTGCTTTCAAATATTAGGAATTCTTGTTTATACAGCTCAAAATTTGTGTAGAAAGCCTGTAAGTGAGGACTGTACTGCTTATGTTTACAATTGAGGCCGCATTACTCTGGCGACTTTTGTATGACTCTGTTAAAATCCTGACGGTTCCAGTACATTTTTGTAAGAAAACTCTCTAGTTGTGGTAAAACTCTTAAAATACGCAATTAGAGTTTCCAGAAATGATTAAAAACTTGGAAGAACCCCTTGAAATTAAAGTAAATTGATTCTTCCTACATTTCCTGCCGTTTGTAATCACAGACATTACCAGTGGAAAGCCGTGAAATGACCAGCAAACTGATAATATTTACAACTCCGGGCGCTTTAGCGAGCGTTTTCACTTGAATTTGCTTTCAAATATTAGGAATTCTTGTTTATACAGCTCAAAATTTGTGTAGAAAGCCTGTAAGTGAGGACTGTACTGCTTATGTTTACAATTGAGGCCGCATTACTCTGGCGACTTTTGTATGACTCTGTTAAAAGCATGACGGTTCCAGTACATATTTGTAAGAAAACTATCTAGTTGTGGTAAAACTCTTAAAATACGCAATTAGAGTTCCCAGAAATGATTAAAAACTTGGAAGAACCCCTTGAAATTAAAGTAAATAGATTCTTCCTACATTTCTTGCCGTTTGTAATCACAGACATTACCAGTGGAAAGCCGTGAAATGACCAGCAAACTGATAACATTTACAACTCGGGGCACTTTAGCGAGCGTTTTCACTTGAATTTGCTTTCAAATATTAGGAATTCTTGTTTATACATCTCAAAATTTGTGTAGAAAGCCTGTAAGTGAGGACTGTACTGCTTATGTTTACAATTGAGGCCGCATTACTCTGGCGACTTTTGTATGACTCTGTTAAAATCCTGACGGTTCCAGTACATATTAGTAAGAAAACTCTCTAGTTGTGGTAAAACTCTTAAAATATGCAATTAGAGTTTCCAGAAATGATTAAAAAGTTGGAAGAACCCCTTGAAATTAAAGTAAATTGATTCTTCCTACATTTCCTGCCGTTTGTAATCACAGACATTACCAGTGGAAAGCCGTGAAATGACCAGCAAACTGATAACATTTACAACTCCGGGCGCTTTAGCGAGCGTTTTCACTTGAATTTGCTTTCAAATATTAGGAATTCTTGTTTATACAGCTCAAAATTTGTGTAGAAAGCCTGTAAGTGAGGACTGTACTGCTTATGTTTACAATTGAGGCCGCATTACTCTGGCGACTTTTGTATGACTCTGTTAAAACCCTGACGGTTCCAGTACATATTTGTAAGAAAACTATCTAGTTGTGGTAAAACTCTTAAAATACGCAATTAGAGTTCCCAGAAATGATTAAAAACTTGGAAGAACCCCTTGAAATTAAAGTAAATAGATTCTTCCTACATTTCCTGCCGTTTGTAATCACAGACATTACCAGTGGAAAGCCGTGAAATGACCAGCAAACTGATAACATTTACAACTCCGGGCGCTTTAGCGAGCGTTTTCACTTGAATTTGCTATCAAATATTAGGAATTCTTGTTTATACAGCTCAAAATTTGTGTAGAAAGCCTGTAAGTGAGGACTGTACTGCTTATGTTTACAATTGAGGCCGCATTACTCTGGCGACTTTTGTATGACTCTGTTAAAATCCTGACGGTTCCAGTAGATATTAGTAAGAAAACTCTCTAGTTGTGGTAAAACTCTTAAAATAAGCAATTAGAGTTTCCAGAAATGATTAAAAACTTGGAAGAACCCCTTGAAATTAAAGTAAATTGATTCTTCCTACATTTCCTGCCATTTGTAATCACAGACATTACCAGTGGAAAGCTGTGAAATGACCAGCAAACTGATAACATTTACAACTCCGGGCGCTTTAGCGAGCGTTTTCACTTGAATTTGCTTTCAAATATTAGGAATTCTTGTTTATACAGCTCAAAATTTGTGTAGAAAGCCTGTAAGTGAGGACTGTACTGCTTATGTTTACAATTGAGGCCGCATTACTCTGGCGACTTTTGTATGACTCTGTTAAAATCCTGACGGTTCCAGTACATTTTTGTAAGAAAACTCTCTGGTTGTGGTAAAACTCTTAAAATACGTAATTAGAGTTTCCAGAAATGATTAAAAACTTGGAAGAACCCCTTGAAATTAAAGTAAATAGATTCTTCCTACATTTCCTGCCGTTTGTAATCACAGACATTACCAGTGGAAAGCCGTGAAATGACCAGCAAACTGATAACATTTACAACTCCGGGCACTTTAGCGAGCGTTTTCACTTGAATTTGCTTTCAAATATTAGGAATTCTTGTTTATACAGCTCAAAATTTGTGTAGAAAGCCTGTAAGTGAGGACTGTACTGCTTATGTTTACAATTGAGGCCGCATTACTCTGGCGACTTTTGTATGACTCTGTTAAAACCCTGACGGTTCCAGTACATATTTGTAAGAAAACTATCTAGTTGTGGTAAAACTCTTAAAATACGCAATTAGAGTTCCCAGAAATGATTAAAAACTTGGAAGAACCCCTTGAAATTAAAGTAAATAGATTCTTCCTACATTTCCTGCCGTTTGTAATCACAGACATTACCAGTGGAAAGCCGTAAATGACCAGCAAACTGATAACATTTACAATTCCGGGCACTTTAGGGAGCGTTTTCACTTGAATTTGCTTTCAAATATTAGGAATTCTTGTTTATACAGCTCAAAATTTGTGTAGAAAGCCTGTAAGTGAGGACTGTACTGCTTATGTTTACAATTGAGGCCGCATTACTCTGGCGACTTTTGTATGACTCTGTTAAAACCCTGACGGTTCCAGTACATATTTGTAAGAAAACTATCTAGTTGTGGTAAAACTCTTAAAATACGCAATTAGAGTTCCCAGAAATGATTAAAAACTTGGAAGAACCCCTTGAAATTAAAGTAAATAGATTCTTCCTACATTTCCTGCCGTTTGTAATCACAGACATTACCAGTGGAAAGCCGTGAAATGACCAGCAAACTGATAACATTTACAACTCCGGGCGCTTTAGCGAGCGTTTTCACTTGAATTTGCTATCAAATATTAGGAATTCTTGTTTATACAGCTCAAAATTTGTGTAGAAAGCCTGTAAGTGAGGACTGTACTGCTTATGTTTACAATTGAGGCCGCATTACTCTGGCGACTTTTGTATGACTCTGTTAAAATCCTGACGGTTCCAGTAGATATTAGTAAGAAAACTCTCTAGTTGTGGTAAAACTCTTAAAATACGCAATTAGAGTTTCCAGAAATGATTAAAAACTTGGAAGAACCCCTTGAAATTAAAGTAAATTGATTCTTCCTACATTTCCTGCCATTTGTAATCACAGACATTACCAGTGGAAAGCTGTGAAATGACCAGCAAACTGATAACATTTACAACTCCGGGCGCTTTAGCGAGCGTTTTCACTTGAATTTGCTTTCAAATATTAGGAATTCTTGTTTATACAGCTCAAAATTTGTGTAGAAAGCCTGTAAGTGAGGACTGTACTGCTTATGTTTACAATTGAGGCCGCATTACTCTGGCGACTTTTGTATGACTCTGTTAAAATCCTGACGGTTCCAGTACATTTTTGTAAGAAAACTCTCTGGTTGTGGTAAAACTCTTAAAATACGTAATTAGAGTTTCCAGAAATGATTAAAAACTTGGAAGAACCCCTTGAAATTAAAGTAAATAGATTCTTCCTACATTTCCTGCCGTTTGTAATCACAGACATTACCAGTGGAAAGCCGTGAAATGACCAGCAAACTGATAACATTTACAACTCCGGGCACTTTAGCGAGCGTTTTCACTTGAATTTGCTTTCAAATATTAGGAATTCTTGTTTATACAGCTCAAAATTTGTGTAGAAAGCCTGTAAGTGAGGACTGTACTGCTTATGTTTACAATTGAGGCCGCATTACTCTGGCGACTTTTGTATGACTCTGTTAAAACCCTGACGGTTCCAGTACATATTTGTAAGAAAACTATCTAGTTGTGGTAAAACTCTTAAAATACGCAATTAGAGTTCCCAGAAATGATTAAAAACTTGGAAGAACCCCTTGAAATTAAAGTAAATAGATTCTTCCTACATTTCCTGCCGTTTGTAATCACAGACATTACCAGTGGAAAGCCGTGAAATGACCAGCAAACTGATAACATTTACAACTCCGGGCGCTTTAGCGAGCGTTTTCACTTGAATTTGCTATCAAATATTAGGAATTCTTGTTTATACAGCTCAAAATTTGTGTAGAAAGCCTGTAAGTGAGGACTGTACTGCTTATGTTTACAATTGAGGCCGCATTACTCTGGCGACTTTTGTATGACTCTGTTAAAATCCTGACGGTTCCAGTAGATATTAGTAAGAAAACTCTCTAGTTGTGGTAAAACTCTTAAAATACGCAATTAGAGTTTCCAGAAATGATTAAAAACTTGGAAGAACCCCTTGAAATTAAAGTAAATTGATTCTTCCTACATTTCCTGCCATTTGTAATCACAGACATTACCAGTGGAAAGCTGTGAAATGACCAGCAAACTGATAACATTTACAACTCCGGGCGCTTTAGCGAGCGTTTTCACTTGAATTTGCTTTCAAATATTAGGAATTCTTGTTTATACAGCTCAAAATTTGTGTAGAAAGCCTGTAAGTGAGGACTGTACTGCTTATGTTTACAATTGAGGCCGCATTACTCTGGCGACTTTTGTATGACTCTGTTAAAATCCTGACGGTTCCAGTACATTTTTGTAAGAAAACTCTCTGGTTGTGGTAAAACTCTTAAAATACGTAATTAGAGTTTCCAGAAATGATTAAAAACTTGGAAGAACCCCTTGAAATTAAAGTAAATAGATTCTTCCTACATTTCCTGCCGTTTGTAATCACAGACATTACCAGTGGAAAGCCGTGAAATGACCAGCAAACTGATAACATTTACAACTCCGGGCGCTTTAGCGAGCGTTTTCACTTGAATTTGCTTTCAAATATTAGGAATTCTTGTTTATACAGCTCAAAATTTGTGTAGAAAGCCTGTAAGTGAGGACTGTACTGCTTATGTTTACAATTGAGGCCGCATTACTCTGGCGACTTTTGTATGACTCTGTTAAAATCCTGACGGTTCCAGTACATATTTGTAAGAAAACTCTCTGGTTGTGGTAAAACTCTTAAAATACTCAATTAGAGTTTCCAGAAATGATTAAAGAGTTGGAAGAACCCCTTGAAATTAAAGTAAATTGATTCTTCCTACATTTCCTGCCGTTTGTAATCACAGACATTACCAGTGGAAAGCCGTGAAATGACCAGCAAACTGATAATTTTTACAACTCCGGGCACTTTAGGGAGCGTTTTCACTTGAATTTGCTTTCAAATATTAGGAATTCTTGTTTATACAGCTCAAAATTTGTGTAGAAAGCCTGTAAGTGAGGACTGTACTGCTTATGTTTACAATTGAGGCCGCATTACTCTGGCGACTTTTGTATGACTCTGTTAAAACCCTGACGGTTCCAGTACATATTTGTAAGAAAACTATCTAGTTGTGGTAAAACTCTTAAAATACGCAATTAGAGCTCCCAGAAATGATTAAAAACTTGGAAGAACCCCTTGAAATTAAAGTAAATAGATTCTTCCTACATTTCCTGCCGTTTGTAATCACAGACATTACCAGTGGAAAGCCGTGAAATGACCAGCAAACTGATAACATTTACAACTCCGGGCGCTTTAGCGAGCGTTTTCACTTGAATTTGCTATCAAATATTAGGAATTCTTGTTTATACAGCTCAAAATTTGTGTAGAAAGCCTGTAAGTGAGGACTGTACTGCTTATGTTTACAATTGAGGCCGCATTACTCTGGCGACTTTTGTATGACTCTGTTAAAATCCTGACGGTTCCAGTAGATATTAGTAAGAAAACTCTCTAGTTGTGGTAAAACTCTTAAAATACGCAATTAGAGTTTCCAGAAATGATTAAAAACTTGGAAGAACCCCTTGAAATTAAAGTAAATTGATTCTTCCTACATTTCCTGCCATTTGTAATCACAGACATTACCAGTGGAAAGCTGTGAAATGACCAGCAAACTGATAACATTTACAACTCCGGGCGCTTTAGCGAGCGTTTTCACTTGAATTTGCTTTCAAATATTAGGAATTCTTGTTTATACAGCTCAAAATTTGTGTAGAAAGCCTGTAAGTGAGGACTGTACTGCTTATGTTTACAATTGAGGCCGCATTACTCTGGCGACTTTTGTATGACTCTGTTAAAATCCTGACGGTTCCAGTACATTTTTGTAAGAAAACTCTCTGGTTGTGGTAAAACTCTTAAAATACGTAATTAGAGTTTCCAGAAATGATTAAAAACTTGGAAGAACCCCTTGAAATTAAAGTAAATAGATTCTTCCTACATTTCCTGCCGTTTGTAATCACAGACATTACCAGTGGAAAGCCGTGAAATGACCAGCAAACTGATAACATTTACAACTCCGGGCACTTTAGCGAGCGTTTTCACTTGAATTTGCTTTCAAATATTAGGAATTCTTGTTTATACAGCTCAAAATTTGTGTAGAAAGCCTGTAAGTGAGGACTGTACTGCTTATGTTTACAATTGAGGCCGCATTACTCTGGCGACTTTTGTATGACTCTGTTAAAACCCTGACGGTTCCAGTACATATTTGTAAGAAAACTATCTAGTTGTGGTAAAACTCTTAAAATACGCAATTAGAGTTCCCAGAAATGATTAAAAACTTGGAAGAACCCCTTGAAATTAAAGTAAATAGATTCTTCCTACATTTCCTGCCGTTTGTAATCACAGACATTACCAGTGGAAAGCCGTAAATGACCAGCAAACTGATAACATTTACAATTCCGGGCACTTTAGGGAGCGTTTTCACTTGAATTTGCTTTCAAATATTAGGAATTCTTGTTTATACAGCTCAAAATTTGTGTAGAAAGCCTGTAAGTGAGGACTGTACTGCTTATGTTTACAATTGAGGCCGCATTACTCTGGCGACTTTTGTATGACTCTGTTAAAACCCTGACGGTTCCAGTACATTTTTGTAAGAAAACTCTCTGGTTGTGGTAAAACTCTTAAAATACGTAATTAGAGTTTCCAGAAATGATTAAAAACTTGGAAGAACCCCTTGAAATTAAAGTAAATAGATTCTTCCTACATTTCCTGCCGTTTGTAATCACAGACATTACCAGTGGAAAGCCGTGAAATGACCAGCAAACTGATAACATTTACAACTCCGGGCACTTTAGCGAGCGTTTTCACTTGAATTTGCTTTCAAATATTAGGAATTCTTGTTTATACAGCTCAAAATTTGTGTAGAAAGCCTGTAAGTGAGGACTGTACTGCTTATGTTTACAATTGAGGCCGCATTACTCTGGCGACTTTTGTATGACTCTGTTAAAATCCTGACGGTTCCAGTACATTTTTGTAAGAAAACTCTCTAGTTGTGGTAAAACTCTTAAAATACGCAATTAGAGTTTCCAGAAATGATTAAAAACTTGGAAGAACCCCTTGAAATTAAAGTAAATTGATTCTTCCTACATTTCCTGCCGTTTGTAATCACAGACATTACCAGTGGAAAGCCGTGAAATGACCAGCAAACTGATAATATTTACAACTCCGGGCGCTTTAGCGAGCGTTTTCACTTGAATTTGCTTTCAAATATTAGGAATTCTTGTTTATACAGCTCAAAATTTGTGTAGAAAGCCTGTAAGTGAGGACTGTACTGCTTATGTTTACAATTGAGGCCGCATTACTCTGGCGACTTTTGTATGACTCTGTTAAAAGCATGACGGTTCCAGTACATATTTGTAAGAAAACTATCTAGTTGTGGTAAAACTCTTAAAATACGCAATTAGAGTTCCCAGAAATGATTAAAAACTTGGAAGAACCCCTTGAAATTAAAGTAAATAGATTCTTCCTACATTTCTTGCCGTTTGTAATCACAGACATTACCAGTGGAAAGCCGTGAAATGACCAGCAAACTGATAACATTTACAACTCGGGGCACTTTAGCGAGCGTTTTCACTTGAATTTGCTTTCAAATATTAGGAATTCTTGTTTATACATCTCAAAATTTGTGTAGAAAGCCTGTAAGTGAGGACTGTACTGCTTATGTTTACAATTGAGGCCGCATTACTCTGGCGACTTTTGTATGACTCTGTTAAAATCCTGACGGTTCCAGTACATATTAGTAAGAAAACTCTCTAGTTGTGGTAAAACTCTTAAAATATGCAATTAGAGTTTCCAGAAATGATTAAAAAGTTGGAAGAACCCCTTGAAATTAAAGTAAATTGATTCTTCCTACATTTCCTGCCGTTTGTAATCACAGACATTACCAGTGGAAAGCCGTGAAATGACCAGCAAACTGATAACATTTACAACTCCGGGCGCTTTAGCGAGCGTTTTCACTTGAATTTGCTTTCAAATATTAGGAATTCTTGTTTATACAGCTCAAAATTTGTGTAGAAAGCCTGTAAGTGAGGACTGTACTGCTTATGTTTACAATTGAGGCCGCATTACTCTGGCGACTTTTGTATGACTCTGTTAAAACCCTGACGGTTCCAGTACATATTTGTAAGAAAACTATCTAGTTGTGGTAAAACTCTTAAAATACGCAATTAGAGTTCCCAGAAATGATTAAAAACTTGGAAGAACCCCTTGAAATTAAAGTAAATAGATTCTTCCTACATTTCCTGCCGTTTGTAATCACAGACATTACCAGTGGAAAGCCGTGAAATGACCAGCAAACTGATAACATTTACAACTCCGGGCGCTTTAGCGAGCGTTTTCACTTGAATTTGCTATCAAATATTAGGAATTCTTGTTTATACAGCTCAAAATTTGTGTAGAAAGCCTGTAAGTGAGGACTGTACTGCTTATGTTTACAATTGA
Organism: Myotis nattereri; assembly: GCF_964212035.1. Lineage (NCBI taxonomy): Eukaryota > Metazoa > Chordata > Mammalia > Chiroptera > Vespertilionidae > Myotis > Myotis nattereri. The sequence continues at coordinate 11,350 of NW_027669645.1, read as the reverse complement.
GGCCGCATTACTCTGGCGACTTTTGTATGACTCTGTTAAAATCCTGACGGTTCCAGTAGATATTAGTAAGAAAACTCTCTAGTTGTGGTAAAACTCTTAAAATAAGCAATTAGAGTTTCCAGAAATGATTAAAAACTTGGAAGAACCCCTTGAAATTAAAGTAAATTGATTCTTCCTACATTTCCTGCCATTTGTAATCACAGACATTACCAGTGGAAAGCTGTGAAATGACCAGCAAACTGATAACATTTACAACTCCGGGCGCTTTAGCGAGCGTTTTCACTTGAATTTGCTTTCAAATATTAGGAATTCTTGTTTATACAGCTCAAAATTTGTGTAGAAAGCCTGTAAGTGAGGACTGTACTGCTTATGTTTACAATTGAGGCCGCATTACTCTGGCGACTTTTGTATGACTCTGTTAAAATCCTGACGGTTCCAGTACATTTTTGTAAGAAAACTCTCTGGTTGTGGTAAAACTCTTAAAATACGTAATTAGAGTTTCCAGAAATGATTAAAAACTTGGAAGAACCCCTTGAAATTAAAGTAAATAGATTCTTCCTACATTTCCTGCCGTTTGTAATCACAGACATTACCAGTGGAAAGCCGTGAAATGACCAGCAAACTGATAACATTTACAACTCCGGGCACTTTAGCGAGCGTTTTCACTTGAATTTGCTTTCAAATATTAGGAATTCTTGTTTATACAGCTCAAAATTTGTGTAGAAAGCCTGTAAGTGAGGACTGTACTGCTTATGTTTACAATTGAGGCCGCATTACTCTGGCGACTTTTGTATGACTCTGTTAAAACCCTGACGGTTCCAGTACATATTTGTAAGAAAACTATCTAGTTGTGGTAAAACTCTTAAAATACGCAATTAGAGTTCCCAGAAATGATTAAAAACTTGGAAGAACCCCTTGAAATTAAAGTAAATAGATTCTTCCTACATTTCCTGCCGTTTGTAATCACAGACATTACCAGTGGAAAGCCGTAAATGACCAGCAAACTGATAACATTTACAATTCCGGGCACTTTAGGGAGCGTTTTCACTTGAATTTGCTTTCAAATATTAGGAATTCTTGTTTATACAGCTCAAAATTTGTGTAGAAAGCCTGTAAGTGAGGACTGTACTGCTTATGTTTACAATTGAGGCCGCATTACTCTGGCGACTTTTGTATGACTCTGTTAAAACCCTGACGGTTCCAGTACATATTTGTAAGAAAACTATCTAGTTGTGGTAAAACTCTTAAAATACGCAATTAGAGTTCCCAGAAATGATTAAAAACTTGGAAGAACCCCTTGAAATTAAAGTAAATAGATTCTTCCTACATTTCCTGCCGTTTGTAATCACAGACATTACCAGTGGAAAGCCGTGAAATGACCAGCAAACTGATAACATTTACAACTCCGGGCGCTTTAGCGAGCGTTTTCACTTGAATTTGCTATCAAATATTAGGAATTCTTGTTTATACAGCTCAAAATTTGTGTAGAAAGCCTGTAAGTGAGGACTGTACTGCTTATGTTTACAATTGAGGCCGCATTACTCTGGCGACTTTTGTATGACTCTGTTAAAATCCTGACGGTTCCAGTAGATATTAGTAAGAAAACTCTCTAGTTGTGGTAAAACTCTTAAAATACGCAATTAGAGTTTCCAGAAATGATTAAAAACTTGGAAGAACCCCTTGAAATTAAAGTAAATTGATTCTTCCTACATTTCCTGCCATTTGTAATCACAGACATTACCAGTGGAAAGCTGTGAAATGACCAGCAAACTGATAACATTTACAACTCCGGGCGCTTTAGCGAGCGTTTTCACTTGAATTTGCTTTCAAATATTAGGAATTCTTGTTTATACAGCTCAAAATTTGTGTAGAAAGCCTGTAAGTGAGGACTGTACTGCTTATGTTTACAATTGAGGCCGCATTACTCTGGCGACTTTTGTATGACTCTGTTAAAATCCTGACGGTTCCAGTACATTTTTGTAAGAAAACTCTCTGGTTGTGGTAAAACTCTTAAAATACGTAATTAGAGTTTCCAGAAATGATTAAAAACTTGGAAGAACCCCTTGAAATTAAAGTAAATAGATTCTTCCTACATTTCCTGCCGTTTGTAATCACAGACATTACCAGTGGAAAGCCGTGAAATGACCAGCAAACTGATAACATTTACAACTCCGGGCACTTTAGCGAGCGTTTTCACTTGAATTTGCTTTCAAATATTAGGAATTCTTGTTTATACAGCTCAAAATTTGTGTAGAAAGCCTGTAAGTGAGGACTGTACTGCTTATGTTTACAATTGAGGCCGCATTACTCTGGCGACTTTTGTATGACTCTGTTAAAACCCTGACGGTTCCAGTACATATTTGTAAGAAAACTATCTAGTTGTGGTAAAACTCTTAAAATACGCAATTAGAGTTCCCAGAAATGATTAAAAACTTGGAAGAACCCCTTGAAATTAAAGTAAATAGATTCTTCCTACATTTCCTGCCGTTTGTAATCACAGACATTACCAGTGGAAAGCCGTGAAATGACCAGCAAACTGATAACATTTACAACTCCGGGCGCTTTAGCGAGCGTTTTCACTTGAATTTGCTATCAAATATTAGGAATTCTTGTTTATACAGCTCAAAATTTGTGTAGAAAGCCTGTAAGTGAGGACTGTACTGCTTATGTTTACAATTGAGGCCGCATTACTCTGGCGACTTTTGTATGACTCTGTTAAAATCCTGACGGTTCCAGTAGATATTAGTAAGAAAACTCTCTAGTTGTGGTAAAACTCTTAAAATACGCAATTAGAGTTTCCAGAAATGATTAAAAACTTGGAAGAACCCCTTGAAATTAAAGTAAATTGATTCTTCCTACATTTCCTGCCATTTGTAATCACAGACATTACCAGTGGAAAGCTGTGAAATGACCAGCAAACTGATAACATTTACAACTCCGGGCGCTTTAGCGAGCGTTTTCACTTGAATTTGCTTTCAAATATTAGGAATTCTTGTTTATACAGCTCAAAATTTGTGTAGAAAGCCTGTAAGTGAGGACTGTACTGCTTATGTTTACAATTGAGGCCGCATTACTCTGGCGACTTTTGTATGACTCTGTTAAAATCCTGACGGTTCCAGTACATTTTTGTAAGAAAACTCTCTGGTTGTGGTAAAACTCTTAAAATACGTAATTAGAGTTTCCAGAAATGATTAAAAACTTGGAAGAACCCCTTGAAATTAAAGTAAATAGATTCTTCCTACATTTCCTGCCGTTTGTAATCACAGACATTACCAGTGGAAAGCCGTGAAATGACCAGCAAACTGATAACATTTACAACTCCGGGCGCTTTAGCGAGCGTTTTCACTTGAATTTGCTTTCAAATATTAGGAATTCTTGTTTATACAGCTCAAAATTTGTGTAGAAAGCCTGTAAGTGAGGACTGTACTGCTTATGTTTACAATTGAGGCCGCATTACTCTGGCGACTTTTGTATGACTCTGTTAAAATCCTGACGGTTCCAGTACATATTTGTAAGAAAACTCTCTGGTTGTGGTAAAACTCTTAAAATACTCAATTAGAGTTTCCAGAAATGATTAAAGAGTTGGAAGAACCCCTTGAAATTAAAGTAAATTGATTCTTCCTACATTTCCTGCCGTTTGTAATCACAGACATTACCAGTGGAAAGCCGTGAAATGACCAGCAAACTGATAATTTTTACAACTCCGGGCACTTTAGGGAGCGTTTTCACTTGAATTTGCTTTCAAATATTAGGAATTCTTGTTTATACAGCTCAAAATTTGTGTAGAAAGCCTGTAAGTGAGGACTGTACTGCTTATGTTTACAATTGAGGCCGCATTACTCTGGCGACTTTTGTATGACTCTGTTAAAACCCTGACGGTTCCAGTACATATTTGTAAGAAAACTATCTAGTTGTGGTAAAACTCTTAAAATACGCAATTAGAGCTCCCAGAAATGATTAAAAACTTGGAAGAACCCCTTGAAATTAAAGTAAATAGATTCTTCCTACATTTCCTGCCGTTTGTAATCACAGACATTACCAGTGGAAAGCCGTGAAATGACCAGCAAACTGATAACATTTACAACTCCGGGCGCTTTAGCGAGCGTTTTCACTTGAATTTGCTATCAAATATTAGGAATTCTTGTTTATACAGCTCAAAATTTGTGTAGAAAGCCTGTAAGTGAGGACTGTACTGCTTATGTTTACAATTGAGGCCGCATTACTCTGGCGACTTTTGTATGACTCTGTTAAAATCCTGACGGTTCCAGTACATTTTTGTAAGAAAACTCTCTGGTTGTGGTAAAACTCTTAAAATACGTAATTAGAGTTTCCAGAAATGATTAAAAACTTGGAAGAACCCCTTGAAATTAAAGTAAATAGATTCTTCCTACATTTCCTGCCGTTTGTAATCACAGACATTACCAGTGGAAAGCCGTGAAATGACCAGCAAACTGATAACATTTACAACTCCGGGCGCTTTAGCGAGCGATTTCACTTGAATTTGCTTTCAAATATTAGGAATTCTTGTTTATACAGCTCAAAATTTGTGTAGAAAGCCTGTAAGTGAGGACTGTACTGCTTATGTTTACAATTGAGGCCGCATTACTCTGGCGACTTTTGTATGACTCTGTTAAAAGCATGACGGTTCCAGTACATATTTGTAAGAAAACTATCTAGTTGTGGTAAAACTCTTAAAATACGCAATTAGAGTTCCCAGAAATGATTAAAAACTTGGAAGAACCCCTTGAAATTAAAGTAAATAGATTCTTCCTACATTTCTTGCCGTTTGTAATCACAGACATTACCAGTGGAAAGCCGTGAAATGACCAGCAAACTGATAACATTTACAACTCGGGGCACTTTAGCGAGCGTTTTCACTTGAATTTGCTTTCAAATATTAGGAATTCTTGTTTATACATCTCAAAATTTGTGTAGAAAGCCTGTAAGTGAGGACTGTACTGCTTATGTTTACAATTGAGGCCGCATTACTCTGGCGACTTTTGTATGACTCTGTTAAAATCCTGACGGTTCCAGTACATATTAGTAAGAAAACTCTCTAGTTGTGGTAAAACTCTTAAAATATGCAATTAGAGTTTCCAGAAATGATTAAAAAGTTGGAAGAACCCCTTGAAATTAAAGTAAATTGATTCTTCCTACATTTCCTGCCGTTTGTAATCACAGACATTACCAGTGGAAAGCCGTGAAATGACCAGCAAACTGATAACATTTACAACTCCGGGCGCTTTAGCGAGCGTTTTCACTTGAATTTGCTTTCAAATATTAGGAATTCTTGTTTATACAGCTCAAAATTTGTGTAGAAAGCCTGTAAGTGAGGACTGTACTGCTTATGTTTACAATTGAGGCCGCATTACTCTGGCGACTTTTGTATGACTCTGTTAAAACCCTGACGGTTCCAGTACATATTTGTAAGAAAACTATCTAGTTGTGGTAAAACTCTTAAAATACGCAATTAGAGTTCCCAGAAATGATTAAAAACTTGGAAGAACCCCTTGAAATTAAAGTAAATAGATTCTTCCTACATTTCCTGCCGTTTGTAATCACAGACATTACCAGTGGAAAGCCGTGAAATGACCAGCAAACTGATAACATTTACAACTCCGGGCGCTTTAGCGAGCGTTTTCACTTGAATTTGCTATCAAATATTAGGAATTCTTGTTTATACAGCTCAAAATTTGTGTAGAAAGCCTGTAAGTGAGGACTGTACTGCTTATGTTTACAATTGAGGCCGCATTACTCTGGCGACTTTTGTATGACTCTGTTAAAATCCTGACGGTTCCAGTAGATATTAGTAAGAAAACTCTCTAGTTGTGGTAAAACTCTTAAAATAAGCAATTAGAGTTTCCAGAAATGATTAAAAACTTGGAAGAACCCCTTGAAATTAAAGTAAATTGATTCTTCCTACATTTCCTGCCATTTGTAATCACAGACATTACCAGTGGAAAGCTGTGAAATGACCAGCAAACTGATAACATTTACAACTCCGGGCGCTTTAGCGAGCGTTTTCACTTGAATTTGCTTTCAAATATTAGGAATTCTTGTTTATACAGCTCAAAATTTGTGTAGAAAGCCTGTAAGTGAGGACTGTACTGCTTATGTTTACAATTGAGGCCGCATTACTCTGGCGACTTTTGTATGACTCTGTTAAAATCCTGACGGTTCCAGTACATTTTTGTAAGAAAACTCTCTGGTTGTGGTAAAACTCTTAAAATACGTAATTAGAGTTTCCAGAAATGATTAAAAACTTGGAAGAACCCCTTGAAATTAAAGTAAATAGATTCTTCCTACATTTCCTGCCGTTTGTAATCACAGACATTACCAGTGGAAAGCCGTGAAATGACCAGCAAACTGATAACATTTACAACTCCGGGCACTTTAGCGAGCGTTTTCACTTGAATTTGCTTTCAAATATTAGGAATTCTTGTTTATACAGCTCAAAATTTGTGTAGAAAGCCTGTAAGTGAGGACTGTACTGCTTATGTTTACAATTGAGGCCGCATTACTCTGGCGACTTTTGTATGACTCTGTTAAAACCCTGACGGTTCCAGTACATATTTGTAAGAAAACTATCTAGTTGTGGTAAAACTCTTAAAATACGCAATTAGAGTTCCCAGAAATGATTAAAAACTTGGAAGAACCCCTTGAAATTAAAGTAAATAGATTCTTCCTACATTTCCTGCCGTTTGTAATCACAGACATTACCAGTGGAAAGCCGTGAAATGACCAGCAAACTGATAACATTTACAACTCCGGGCGCTTTAGCGAGCGTTTTCACTTGAATTTGCTATCAAATATTAGGAATTCTTGTTTATACAGCTCAAAATTTGTGTAGAAAGCCTGTAAGTGAGGACTGTACTGCTTATGTTTACAATTGAGGCCGCATTACTCTGGCGACTTTTGTATGACTCTGTTAAAATCCTGACGGTTCCAGTAGATATTAGTAAGAAAACTCTCTAGTTGTGGTAAAACTCTTAAAATACGCAATTAGAGTTTCCAGAAATGATTAAAAACTTGGAAGAACCCCTTGAAATTAAAGTAAATTGATTCTTCCTACATTTCCTGCCATTTGTAATCACAGACATTACCAGTGGAAAGCTGTGAAATGACCAGCAAACTGATAACATTTACAACTCCGGGCGCTTTAGCGAGCGTTTTCACTTGAATTTGCTTTCAAATATTAGGAATTCTTGTTTATACAGCTCAAAATTTGTGTAGAAAGCCTGTAAGTGAGGACTGTACTGCTTATGTTTACAATTGAGGCCGCATTACTCTGGCGACTTTTGTATGACTCTGTTAAAATCCTGACGGTTCCAGTACATTTTTGTAAGAAAACTCTCTGGTTGTGGTAAAACTCTTAAAATACGTAATTAGAGTTTCCAGAAATGATTAAAAACTTGGAAGAACCCCTTGAAATTAAAGTAAATAGATTCTTCCTACATTTCCTGCCGTTTGTAATCACAGACATTACCAGTGGAAAGCCGTGAAATGACCAGCAAACTGATAACATTTACAACTCCGGGCACTTTAGCGAGCGTTTTCACTTGAATTTGCTTTCAAATATTAGGAATTCTTGTTTATACAGCTCAAAATTTGTGTAGAAAGCCTGTAAGTGAGGACTGTACTGCTTATGTTTACAATTGAGGCCGCATTACTCTGGCGACTTTTGTATGACTCTGTTAAAACCCTGACGGTTCCAGTACATATTTGTAAGAAAACTATCTAGTTGTGGTAAAACTCTTAAAATACGCAATTAGAGTTCCCAGAAATGATTAAAAACTTGGAAGAACCCCTTGAAATTAAAGTAAATAGATTCTTCCTACATTTCCTGCCGTTTGTAATCACAGACATTACCAGTGGAAAGCCGTGAAATGACCAGCAAACTGATAACATTTACAACTCCGGGCGCTTTAGCGAGCGTTTTCACTTGAATTTGCTATCAAATATTAGGAATTCTTGTTTATACAGCTCAAAATTTGTGTAGAAAGCCTGTAAGTGAGGACTGTACTGCTTATGTTTACAATTGAGGCCGCATTACTCTGGCGACTTTTGTATGACTCTGTTAAAATCCTGACGGTTCCAGTAGATATTAGTAAGAAAACTCTCTAGTTGTGGTAAAACTCTTAAAATACGCAATTAGAGTTTCCAGAAATGATTAAAAACTTGGAAGAACCCCTTGAAATTAAAGTAAATTGATTCTTCCTACATTTCCTGCCATTTGTAATCACAGACATTACCAGTGGAAAGCTGTGAAATGACCAGCAAACTGATAACATTTACAACTCCGGGCGCTTTAGCGAGCGTTTTCACTTGAATTTGCTTTCAAATATTAGGAATTCTTGTTTATACAGCTCAAAATTTGTGTAGAAAGCCTGTAAGTGAGGACTGTACTGCTTATGTTTACAATTGAGGCCGCATTACTCTGGCGACTTTTGTATGACTCTGTTAAAATCCTGACGGTTCCAGTACATTTTTGTAAGAAAACTCTCTGGTTGTGGTAAAACTCTTAAAATACGTAATTAGAGTTTCCAGAAATGATTAAAAACTTGGAAGAACCCCTTGAAATTAAAGTAAATAGATTCTTCCTACATTTCCTGCCGTTTGTAATCACAGACATTACCAGTGGAAAGCCGTGAAATGACCAGCAAACTGATAACATTTACAACTCCGGGCGCTTTAGCGAGCGTTTTCACTTGAATTTGCTTTCAAATATTAGGAATTCTTGTTTATACAGCTCAAAATTTGTGTAGAAAGCCTGTAAGTGAGGACTGTACTGCTTATGTTTACAATTGAGGCCGCATTACTCTGGCGACTTTTGTATGACTCTGTTAAAATCCTGACGGTTCCAGTACATATTTGTAAGAAAACTCTCTGGTTGTGGTAAAACTCTTAAAATACTCAATTAGAGTTTCCAGAAATGATTAAAGAGTTGGAAGAACCCCTTGAAATTAAAGTAAATTGATTCTTCCTACATTTCCTGCCGTTTGTAATCACAGACATTACCAGTGGAAAGCCGTGAAATGACCAGCAAACTGATAATTTTTACAACTCCGGGCACTTTAGGGAGCGTTTTCACTTGAATTTGCTTTCAAATATTAGGAATTCTTGTTTATACAGCTCAAAATTTGTGTAGAAAGCCTGTAAGTGAGGACTGTACTGCTTATGTTTACAATTGAGGCCGCATTACTCTGGCGACTTTTGTATGACTCTGTTAAAACCCTGACGGTTCCAGTACATATTTGTAAGAAAACTATCTAGTTGTGGTAAAACTCTTAAAATACGCAATTAGAGCTCCCAGAAATGATTAAAAACTTGGAAGAACCCCTTGAAATTAAAGTAAATAGATTCTTCCTACATTTCCTGCCGTTTGTAATCACAGACATTACCAGTGGAAAGCCGTGAAATGACCAGCAAACTGATAACATTTACAACTCCGGGCGCTTTAGCGAGCGTTTTCACTTGAATTTGCTATCAAATATTAGGAATTCTTGTTTATACAGCTCAAAATTTGTGTAGAAAGCCTGTAAGTGAGGACTGTACTGCTTATGTTTACAATTGAGGCCGCATTACTCTGGCGACTTTTGTATGACTCTGTTAAAATCCTGACGGTTCCAGTAGATATTAGTAAGAAAACTCTCTAGTTGTGGTAAAACTCTTAAAATACGCAATTAGAGTTTCCAGAAATGATTAAAAAGTTGGAAGAACCCCTTGAAATTAAAGTAAATTGATTCTTCCTACATTTCCTGCCGTTTGTAATCACAGACATTACCAGTGGAAAGCTGTGAAATGACCAGCAAACTGATAACATTTACAACTCCGGGCGCTTTAGCGAGCGTTTTCACTTGAATTTGCTTTCAAATATTAGGAATTCTTGTTTATACAGCTCAAAATTTGTGTAGAAAGCCTGTAAGTGAGGACTGTACTGCTTATGTTTACAATTGAGGCCGCATTACTCTGGCGACTTTTGTATGACTCTGTTAAAATCCTGACGGTTCCAGTACATTTTTGTAAGAAAACTCTCTGGTTGTGGTAAAACTCTTAAAATACGTAATTAGAGTTTCCAGAAATGATTAAAAACTTGGAAGAACCCCTTGAAATTAAAGTAAATAGATTCTTCCTACATTTCCTGCCGTTTGTAATCACAGACATTACCAGTGGAAAGCCGTGAAATGACCAGCAAACTGATAACATTTACAACTCCGGGCACTTTAGCGAGCGTTTTCACTTGAATTTGCTTTCAAATATTAGGAATTCTTGTTTATACAGCTCAAAATTTGTGTAGAAAGCCTGTAACTGAGGACTGTACTGCTTATGTTTACAATTGAGGCCGCATTACTCTGGCCACTTTTGTATGACTCTGTTAAAATCCTGACGGTTCCAGTACATTTTTGTAAGAAAACTCTCTGGTTGTGGTAAAACTCTTAAAATACGTAATTAGAGTTTCCAGAAATGATTAAAAACTTGGAAGAACCCCTTGAAATTAAAGTAAATAGATTCTTCCTACATTTCCTGCCGTTTGTAATCACAGACATTACCAGTGGAAAGCCGTGAAATGACCAGCAAACTGATAACATTTACAACTCCGGGCACTTTAGCGAGCGTTTTCACTTGAATTTGCTTTCAAATATTAGGAATTCTTGTTTATACAGCTCAAAATTTGTGTAGAAAGCCTGTAAGTGAGGACTGTACTGCTTATGTTTACAATTGAGGCCGCATTACTCTGGCGACTTTTGTATGACTCTGTTAAAATCCTGACGGTTCCAGTACATTTTTGTAAGAAAACTCTCTAGTTGTGGTAAAACTCTTAAAATACGCAATTAGAGTTTCCAGAAATGATTAAAAACTTGGAAGAACCCCTTGAAATTAAAGTAAATTGATTCTTCCTACATTTCCTGCCGTTTGTAATCACAGACATTACCAGTGGAAAGCCGTGAAATGACCAGCAAACTGATAATATTTACAACTCCGGGCGCTTTAGCGAGCGTTTTCACTTGAATTTGCTTTCAAATATTAGGAATTCTTGTTTATACAGCTCAAAATTTGTGTAGAAAGCCTGTAAGTGAGGACTGTACTGCTTATGTTTACAATTGAGGCCGCATTACTCTGGCGACTTTTGTATGACTCTGTTAAAAGCATGACGGTTCCAGTACATATTTGTAAGAAAACTATCTAGTTGTGGTAAAACTCTTAAAATACGCAATAAGAGTTCCCAGAAATGATTAAAAACTTGGAAGAACCCCTTGAAATTAAAGTAAATAGATTCTTCCTACATTTCTTGCCGTTTGTAATCACAGACATTACCAGTGGAAAGCCGTGAAATGACCAGCAAACTGAT